>NW_017306729.1:465347-478668 GCF_000935625.1 Nanorana parkeri
CCCTCACACACACACACAAATTGAACCCAGGCACCTTTGTTCATCCCTTTAAGTAAACCTAAACCTAAGTGATTTTTTTTTAGCCTAATTTTGCTATTTTGTAAATAATATATTGTGAAGGTATATGGTAAACTGCAATTCTCTGCATATTCTATCAGCAGCAAACCTATTTTAAATAACATGGTACAAGTTAAAAAATAGCAAAATGTATAAAAATATATTGATTGTTAATCATAGCATTATGGCACAGTCCCTACACAGATAAATGGCACCAATAAATGCTAAACGTCCAAAGCCATAAATTGGTGTATACATCTCCAATATATTTCAGTTGTTTTTGGGGAATGCCCAGCTCTCTCTGTAAGGTGCAGAAAACATGTATTAACACCAGATAATGCATCATATTTGACAAAGATTTTAAGGCATTATTTATCAGTGTCTGAATTAAAATGTATCTAAATCTAGGAGATACAATTGTGATTTTTTGCAGTTTACCAGTCCTTAAATGGGTTCACTGCATCCATTTTAATTCTTCAAGACTTATGTTCTTTATTTTCACAAAGTGATGTTGCCAATAACTCACTTCCTGTCCTAAGGTGACCACACTCACTCACCGTATAGGTGACCGGAAGTGTTTAAGATTTACAGAACACTTTCCCCTCTCCTCTTTACCATAACATAGTATTCTGTAGTCCACAGAGACAACTAGAAACAATGCTTGCTGATAACAATCAATTGTGGCATAGAGCAGAGGAATTTACCAGCTTACAAGATTTTTTTGCAAGATCAGCAGGTATTTTTTGCACTTATTTAGCAGATATATTTAGCAGGTATTTTTTGCACTTATTTAGATGATATAACACATCGTAACAATGTAGCACAGACAGTTTGTATTTCAGGCACTTTGAGACCCAAAGCCTCAATTAGAAGGTATTCAGTTAGCCAGTGAGGATTTCAATGCATACATTTGCTTTAGTTATTTTTGTATAGGTTACAGAGAGTGTGCATATTTTGAATGTTTTAGTATATGACTATTTTTTTTCACACATGATTAAACTGTTACTGCTAATCATAGCTCCAGCATGGCAATTTGTCTTGCAATAAACTACTTTAAAGTTTAGCGTACACACTCACTGGGCTGAACCTCTGTTTTCTTTCTCCCATCAACACAGTTATCTCTCAGTGGGTTTCAATGCACTCTGTTGTGAAAAGAACAATGTAGAATGTGCTTTGCTTTATGTGATTGTGACTGAGCATATGATCAGTGTAAAGATATTGTTATTTTAACAATAAAACTATTTAACCTGCCAAACCCAAGACAATCAGATAGGTATTTTAAGTGCACATTATGCTGAATAATGAGAATAATATTGTACTTTAGTGGAGTTAAGGGAACATTAACTGGCATATATTAGAGACATATAATTATTTCATGCCTGTTAAAAGGCTCAGTTTAAGGCCAAACGCTTTTAACAATTCTTTGGGTTGCTAACTATGCAATGAATTATTCAGGCAAAAAATGTAAACTTTCTTAGTAAACTGCTAGCTTTAAAATGAGCTTGTCAGGATAAAAATACTGGATCTGTCATCGCTGACTTGCTTTTAAAGGTATAACTCTTTTCTTGATTGCAAAGCAAATCACTAATTTGGAAGAAGTATACAAGTCAGGGGTTAGTACTTCACAGGCTGCAGACTTGCTCTAGGGTCAGTGATTCAATAATAAAAACAAGCCAGCTCCCATATTTCTATTGTAACAGGTTCTCATTATTGCATGGAATATTAATTAACTATAATTTTGCGCTGAAGTTGCTAGAGGCCAGACCATTATAAATAGGGAAGCAGGTTGTTTACCACAACAGTAGAAGTGATTTTTTTTCTGAAGATATGAGTAAACAACGCAATTTAACAGCCTTTGAACATGGGATGATTGTTGGTGCTCGGAGCCATGGAGCGAGTATCAGCAAAACAGCAGAATTCGTTAAATGTTCAAGAGCAGCTGTTGTTAAAGTGTTTAAAGACTGGACTGTCAGCCGAAAATCTGTGTCTGAACGTGCAAATTGTGGCCGTCAGCGACTAGTCAATGTTAGGGCAGAACGGAGAGTGGCAAGACTGGTACAAGACAACAGAAGGGCAACAACAGTGTCAGATTCCTCGCATCACCTTTCAACATCTCATGGAGTCACGAGGCGGCCCAACGAAGTCATCTCGTGGCCCAACGAAGTACTGATGGGGTGGTCATAATATTATATAAAACTCTATTGATTGACACTGACAAGGTAAAGGAGTCACGCAGTGTGTAAACTGGTGCTATTAGGTTAGATTTATTTTATCTCTTAAAATGTAAGAAAACAGCACAATAGCGATGGGCAAACTTGCTCTGGTTTGATTCGGGAGTTAATTTGGTAAACATGGTAAAAAGTTTACCAGTTATAAACTTTAATATAAACCCTGTTGCGATAAATGGGCGGCATGCCTTGAAAAGTGTCCCATGTTGATAAAAACAATGGCCTCTTGCCCACAACCCTGACCTGGTGGTTGTGAGGGTCTGCGGGTGGGGGCTAGTCGGAACTTGGAACCTCTATAGAATAAAGAGGACCCCCTAGATAATGCCCCCCTCATTCCTACTGCACAATTACATGTGTTAATGTCATGTTTAAATTGTATTTCCACTTTTAAATTTAAATTCAAGAAAACCCCTTCATGTTTGTGTTCCCATTTGATAGAGCATACCTAAAAATATTTCTCAGATGTGTCATAGGCATATGCAGGTTTTTCAACTCTGTCTGTCTGTACCCATAGAGAAACTCTGTATTTACCCATAGAAAGATTAGGGACAGTTTGAGCTTCCCCTGATTAACATACAATACTTCTAGATCTTTAAGGCCTCGTTCACACCAGACACAGTGCGTTCCGGCCCGATTCTGCCTACAACACACTGCACTGCGGTCGGCTCACTGTGTTGTGGGGCAAGAGTGGTGCTTGCAGCATTTTGTTCGGACCGGACCGCAGGCATAATGTGTCTTCCGTTCCCGTGCGGCCGATCGCATTGCGACCGGAGGGCGTGGCTACGGTGCCATTCACTTTAATGGGCCGCCACGCCACCTCCTTTCCCACAACATAGTGAGCTGGCCGCAATGCGATGCAGTTCGTTCTGGTCAGAATCGGGCCGGAACGCACTGTCTGGTGTGAACGAGGCTTAACCCTTTTGATAAGACACAGTGTTCAAATCCAGTTTACAACTGATAATCAGATCTGCCAGCACAGTACAGACAGGGTTATGTTAACATTAGCCTGCCCAGACCCCCTTGTATTCCATTAGTAGGGGTGCAACAACTAATCGATTCAATCGATAATAATCGATTATGAGAATAGCTGGCAACTATTGAGAGAGAGATAGATTTTTTTAATACAACCAATCGATCATTTGAAAAAATAATCGAGGAACTAATCGATTATGAAAATAATCGTTAGCTGCAGCCCTAAAGATTAGTGCATGTATTGTGTAATCAGCATAAAACAAATTAAAGTAACACTAAACTCTGGAGCTAAATCTAAAAAATGCATTCACATAACCTAATTATTAACCAAAATGTAACTTATTTTTGTATCACTCAGCTGTAGATACTCCAATCATCTCTGAATTGGTGCTGACACTGTCCTTCCTTCTGCTCCAAGCTCAATTCTGTGATGGACTACAATCTCAATACAAATGAGTAAACTAAATATGAGATTGTAGTCCATCACGGAAGCGAGCTTGGAGTGGTGGCCACTTTACAACCCACACAGGGACCAAAAGTAGTCACCATCCAGAAGGAAAGACAGTGTCAGCACAAATTCAGAGATGATTGGAATATGTACAGCTGAGTGATACACAGATGAGCTGTATTTTTTCTATTATTTAGGTACTTGAATGCATTTTTAAGATTTAACTCCTGAGTTTAGTGTCACTTTAAGTTATGCTATGTGAATGAGAAACGTAACACATAGTATAGGTGTAATCCAAATTTGGCTGAAAAAGTGGAAATATACTTTATTCTCCCCTGGACTTGCTAAACGAGCCCTTAATTGCTGATTTCTGAAAAATTAGTGTAATTTTGAGATTTCCTAATTAAAACCGTCCAGTTTCCATGTTTGATTTGAAAGTTAAAACCTACCGTATATACTCGAGTATAAGCCGTCCCGAATATAAGCCGAGGTACCTAATTTTACCAAAAAAAACTGGGAAAAAGTATTGACCCGAATATAATTCCTGAGTTTGTTAAGTCTAGTTTTGCTTTAGGCTTATTAAATGAACACAATGAGAGCTATTTATTTTCCTATTATCACTGTTGTTGAGTCCAGCATCCAGCCTAGACTGCAGCAAAATGCTCAGTGTATATATCCACAAACATTTGCCATTTGGTGTTAGAGAAATAAGAAAGAATATACATTTCCTTTATCAGGTCTTAAAAAAAATATTTAGTCAGGGAAATATGAAATATTGCAAATATTATGTTTCTTATACAGTATATCTAGCCATCAGGTAGAGACTTAAACTTTTCACATGTTTTTCTCTGTCTCTTCAGCTCCACTGTTGTAGTACCCTTTAAATGTTTTAACCCTTTCACTGCCAGAGAAATTTTAGAACTTGTTGTACACATGTTAAAAGCACATTTTAAGCCTAATGATTAGTTAAAACCCACCAGAATTATAAAATGTGTGACATTTTTATGAAATCCTTAGTTGTAAATCATTCTTATAATTGTCTGGCTGCTGTATAAGGGAAGTAAATCCCTAGAGTTCATTTATCCATTTATGATATAAGATAGAACTAAACAACATACATTAATTGCTTTAGAAAAATCTAGAGAATACAATAGAGAGAGAGAAATATGTGGGAGAAAGAATATAGTACCAATAAATAATAATAATTAAAAAAAACAATAGGTAAATACACATGCCTTTAACGTATGTTGAGCATGATAAAAATCATATTTTGTCTTTGTTGTCGGTTTTTGTTTTGTTTCCTGTTCTCCTTTGGAAACAATGTTGGGATATATGCTGCAGATGTTTAAATGTATATAATAATATATCAGTATGTTACAGATCCCCACCTGACAGAGGCATGGAGCATATACTACACAGCAGTGGATTGCAAATGTGCTGGATCATGGTTGATAGGGAGCGGAGGGGGGTGGCTTTGGCCAGTGGGAGGATAATGGGCGTGGTTTTCAGTTGGGGCTCTTAACATCTTTGCTAGATCGTTATTGATGGCAACATCCCATCCCCCCTTCTTTTTGTGTGTGTGTGTGGGGGGTGGAGGAGGGGCACACGTGTTGTGACGTCAGATAGTTTATTCCGGGGAGATTTAAATGGAGCCCACAGGCATTGCATCTCAGATCATTTTTCCAGCTGGAGGGAGGTGGATGCTTGCGGACTCCATTGCTGACAGGACCCACATACAATACAAAAAGAGGTAAGCCACTATATACTACACATATTCTGAAGGCTCTTGAGCCTTACTAACACATAAGCAGTGATTTAACTATAACAAACAACACTTGTGGTCTTTATAAATAGGACACCAATTTGATCAACACTCTGTGAGAGTGTGGGGAAGTTGTATTCAACAACCAAATGGTGATTCTGAACTGTCTAAACAGCTGCACTTCTACTTAGAGAGTCTGTACTCAGACAGTGGGTGAGACATTTGACTATTGGGACCCTTGTGCTATCTTTGTGTTTAGGCAGTTATCTATTCAGTGAAAACAATATCTTTAATATCATATATATTTTATTAATAGATACATAGTGGGTACCTGTTTATTAGATTTCCCCGGAAAGCCCCTGCGGGTGTTGGATGATCTAAGAGCCATGAATTGTCAGGTATGTGAAATTACTAACTTAAAAACCGTTGAATCAATTATGCAAAATGGCTAAAATAATATATATGCTGTGGTGTACACCATGTAATTGACATATTATGGATTTTTAGGACTCCTGAGGAAGCGATAACACGAAATGCGTTGAGTCTGTACAATTAAGTACATTATTTGTTTCATTGATATAGTCAACTGTGTATGTCATTACTATATATTTGATCGCAACAAACAAAATGGACACATGGCAATTCTTGTTTTTACAAACATTTTAATGTATATTCATATCAATAGAAAATTGAATTTTAGATACATATTGTCATTCAGTTCTTGGCACCTCGAAAGCCCCAAGTTGTTTTTTATGTTTTTTGTGGTCTATAAAATTTGTGAAAGCAGGGACCCTGGAAAATAAAATGATGGTAGTTATTTAAACTTTTTTATGACATAACTGTTTATCAAACCCAAAGTTTCAGTAAAATGTACACTAAATGTAATTTTAGTGTACACAAACACATTATATTACCCATTTCTTTTAAATACAAAGGATGAGATTGGAGGGGGCGGGCACAGCTGCCTCTGCCTCTAGAAGGCAGATCCAGCTGTCACTCACGCAGCTGGCTGGATCTCAACAGTACTGTCGGGATCTGTCTCGGCCCTCTCAGTATATCGTGGGCAATAGCCTGCAATATACTGAGCTTTGGGTCACAGGAGGAGGTTAATATATGTCCTCCCTTAACCCTAAAGAGAACTATGGGGAAAAACACTTACCCCATAGTTCTCTTTTAATTTTATTGCTATCACATAGGGGGCACAATGTACTGTATGTGACAAGTTATCTTTCAGGAAACAATAAGGGTTTATTAGACACCTAATGTCACCTATATACCCCAATGAATCTCATCAAGCACATGTTGTGATTAATCAACCACAGCAGCCGGGGAATGACAGCTCAGAAACTGGAAATTATTAAATGCTTATCGCTTCCAGTTTAATTCAGTGCGGAGGCGATTAGCAAATGAACATTCACTGATTGTGCTCTGCTAGCTGCTATTAGTGATACAAATTCAGACTGTTACCCAAATTTGTTGTTTATCTCTGAAAAGTTATTTTAATACAAAGTAAAAGTGAAGGTGTATTAGTGTATTAGTCAGACCAGCAAGACAGTCACGGCTCTCTGCAGGGAGATGATCGAGAAGTGAGCCAGCGACAGTATGTTTTCGCTCACTTCTCGATCTATTGAGCCGACTTGTGTCATTGTCACACATCAGCTCAAACTATAAGGATGAGTGATTTTCACCTTTAAGCTGGCCATACACCCAGGGCCGCATTCCTCACCAGGCCACCGAGGCCAGGACTCGGGGCGGCAGTGGGTGCAGGGGCGGCGCCGCGGCAGAGATGCAAAAATCCTGACGTGCCGACCAGCGACCACTGTCCACAAGTTCCGACCCGGCATTTCCGAGTCACGGCGTCAGGCAGATGGGAGGCAACCTTCTGTTAGGGGTCCTTTCCTTTTCGTGCTCATGGGTAAGAACTAAATCCTGGACTTAATCTTAATCCGGCGCCGGAGACGTCCCACCCCTCTCCTTCTGACTGAGGACCTTCACACCCGGTGTCATCTCCACATCTTCCAGCTATGATGATTCTCCCTTCACTGCTCTGGCCACCTCCAGGACGAGATGACAGTGCCAAGAAGAACACTTGAATTAAAGGTATTTAAGTCCTTGCTGGGTATACTGCATAATGCAAATATTTACAGTTATTGTATAAAAACAGTGCACAAATACACTAGGTATGTCTTCAATAACACAATAATATCCAAATCACAAGTAACCTGAAAAATATTGTTCAATTACAATGATTTACATTCATAAATGTGTTCATATTTTCATAATCGATTTGTTAGCCTATTATTATTTTCAATTAATCAACATTTTTTTTGAAATCCTTAATTTAAAATAAAATACGCAGTGACACCTGATAATTTTTATATGTAGGTGCACCCTATTTGATGTTTCCATTAATATATGTGCGTTTACAGGGTCGGGGGACTTTCAGGTTCTTTTTTTGGGGGATTGTCACCTTTCCACTTCACTGGATTCAAATGCTGAGGCAGCTGAATGTCAACACAGCAGGCAGTCGCTGGGAGCAATATCCAGCCTGTTATTGGTTATTTTAAATTGCAATAGCAGGCTAGCTATTGCACCTGCCCACTGCTTGCTATCAATCAGCAGAGGAGGGAACTGCAGGCGAAAGTTCACCTTCAGGTCCTCCTCTGCTGATTGACATTGGGCAGTGGGCGGGTGAGATAGCCAGCCTGCTATTGCATTTTAAAATAACCAATAACTGGCTGGCTATTGCTCCCAGCGACTGCCTGCTGTGTTGACATTCAGCTGCCTCAGCATTTGAATCCAGTGAAGTGGAAAGGCTAATGAAATGTAAAATATCCAATAGCAGGCTGGCTATTGTTTCTAGCCGCTGATGGGTGACTTGACGCTGGTGTTCTATCAATCCGAGGGATTGATAGAACACAGGCAAAAGAGGGGGCAAGGGTGAGCAGAGAAGGGAGTGGGGCAGGTGTTCTATCAAAGATTGCGACAGCGGTGGAATGTGTGACCAGTCACGTGGTCATACATTTTAACATAATCACGCCCACTTTTTTCGGAATATGTGACCGGCAAAAAGAGGAGAATTCCAACACTTTCTCAGCTGTTCCAGGGCAGATCGGCATTGCAGATGGTATGTGCAGCAGAACCGATCTGCCCTGGAACAGATGATTGGTCTTGAAATGTCACTTCTATCCGACTTTGTGGAATGTGAGATTGCAGTCACAAAGTCGAAAGGAAGTGACATTTCAGGACTGATCAGCTGTCCCAGGGCAGATTGGTTGTCCTCCACATACCATTACTGCTGAAAAAATGGGAAAGATTACGTTAAAATGTGTGACCACGTGGCTGGTCACACAAACCACCGCCGAAAAACTGGGCGGGATTAGGTTACAATGTGTGACCACGTCCCCGGTCACACATTCTAACGCAGTCACAATCTTTGATAGAACACAGGCAGCGGAGGAGGAACAAGGCGGGCAGCAGAGGAAGAACGGGGCAGGCAGAGGAGGTGGAATGGGGCGGACAGAGGAGGTGGAATGGGGCGGGCAGAGGAGGCAGGAGTTCCTTCACTGGAACTAAGGGGCCAAGCCCAACCCCTGATAAGCAGCCCCCCACCATAATCCCCCCTCCACTAAACTTTACACTTGGCACAATGCAGGCAGGTACCGTTCTCCTTGGAACCACCAAACCCAGACATGTCCATCGAATTGCCAGACAGAGAAGCGTGATTGGTCACTCCACAGAACATGTCTCCACTTCTCTAGAGTCCAGTGGCGGCATGCTTTACACCACTGCATCCAACGCTTTGCATTGCACTTGGTAATGTAAGGCTTGGATGCAGCTGCTCGGCCATGGAAACCCATTCCATGAAGCTCCCTACTCTACTACTCAATGTTGTGCCAATCTGAAGGCCACAAGAAGTTTGGAGGTTTGTAGCTATTGACTCTGCAGACAGTTGGCGACTTCTGCGTATTGTGTGCTTCAGCATGTGCTGACCCCGCTCTGTCATTTTACATGGCCTACCATTTCGTGGCTGAGTTGCTGTTGTTCCCAGTTGATTCCACTTTGTTATAATACACTAACAGGTGACCGCGGAATATTTAGTAGCAACAACATTTTACGGATGGACTTATTGCGCAGGTGGCAGCCTAACACGGTACCACGCTTTCTTTCACAAATGGTTGTAGAAGCGTCTGCATGCCGAGGTGCGTGATTTTATACACCTGTGGCCATGGAGGTGATTGGAACACCTGAATCCAATGATTTGGAGGGGTGTCCCAATACTTTTGGCAATATAGTGTACCTTCTCTTCCAGTTATGCTGTACTTAATAAAGCATTTAAAAAGGCACTTAAAGTGACTGGCACCTAACTGTATTGATCACATGCCCGTTCACTGGCCAAAGATCTGCCCCTTTTGTAAATTGTATGTTAGAAACTTATAGGCTGTTATTTAAATAGTGAGAACATTTTCAAATGCCACAGTAAGAGAAAGATAAGGTGTCATTAACAAAAGACTATTTTCTTGATTTAGAAAATACTCTAATATTTAAGAGAAAAGCTTATTTCTCTTACAAAGTTATTTCTCTAACAGGAGGTTCTGTACCTGTGGAGACTGAACAGGAGGCAGAAGCGCAGCAATACATAGAAGACAATACCACTGAGCCTGTTGTAACTTCTAAATAATTGTTGCTAATGAAAAAGCCAATATTGATTTGATATTTTCTTCTGATCCTGTGGATTGGGATAGGAATAACAAAAAGCTGAAGGACTATTTAGCTATAAACGGCATAACTCAAAATAAAAATGCTGACTTTTACTTATCGGCTCGCCAATATTCTGATCGGACCAGGTCATTCTCCAATTTCTTGTTTAAACGCAAACTGCAGAATGGAGAACTGTATGAGAGAACCTGGCTGGTATATTCTGAGAAAGCAAAAGCTGCTTTTTGTGCCCCTTGTCATCTTTTTGGTAGTTCATCTGCTAAATGTTAGCTGGCTCAAGAAGGATTTAGTGATTGAAAGAGAGAACACGAAGACTCTGAGCAACATAAAACATGTTTTATGAGTTTAAAAACAGGAACACTGCATGTGGCAAAATGCATAACATGCTAATTTTGCAACAAAAGAAAGAGAGTACTGGAGAAATGTCCTTAGGTGTGTTGTTGCTGTTGTGAAGGCTCTATCTTCTCATGGATTGGCATTTAGAGGCACAGATGAAAGATATGGCTCTCATACAAATGTTAACTATCTAATGTTACTTGAACTCATTGCAGAGTTTGATCCCTTCATGGACGAGCACATTAAGCGCTATGGCAATGCTGGCTCTGGCACAGCATCCTATCTGTCCAAAACTGTTTGCTATGAATTCATAGAAATATTGGCAGCCAGACTGTTAGATTCAATAATTGTCGAGCCGAAGGATGCTAAATATTACTCGATAAGTGTGGATTCAACCCCAGATGTTTCTCACGTGGATCAGCTAGCCTTCATTATACGATATGTGAATGAAGAGGGTGTGCCAGTGGAACGATTTCATACCACATATTGGCCACAAAGCTCAAAGTTTATTTTAAGCTGTAACTGATACATTAGAATTTCACCAACTTGACCTTCAGAATTGTAGAGGTCAGTCATACGATAATGCTAGCAACATGGCTGGCCCATATTCTGGACTTCAGGCTTGTGTTAAAGAACGAAATCCACTAGCTCGATCTATACCATGCTCTGCACATTCCCTGAACCTTGTAGGAACATGTGCTGCAGAAAGCTGTATCATTCTTTGGAGTCATCCAACAGCTGTATATTTTTTTTCTGGCACTACCAGTAGGTGCGAAGTATTAACTTCTCATTTAAATCCCAAGTCCACAGTTAAAAAATCTGTCTGTCACAAGATGGTTAGCACGCAGTGATGCATGTCGTACTCTGAGGAAATCATGGACAGAACTTTTTGAAGCCCTGGAAACAATAGAGAATGATGACTCTCAAAGGCCAGTCATAAGAAGTGAGGCTGCAGCACTTCTAAGAAGTCTGAATTGTCTGGAGACCGCCTTCATGACAGTATTTTGGAACAGCATTTTGGAACCTTTTAATGCAACAAACAAACTGTTGCAGAGTGCAGATATAGACATTTCAGCAGTTGTGAAGCTCTATGGGGCACTTCTACACCTCATGCAAGGCTATAGAAATGAGTTTGAAAGGTTTGAATCAGAAGCCAAAGAACTCTCTGGCCTTGACCATTTCAAAACAGGCTGCGCTAGAAAAAAAAAGTTTCCATTTGATGTAAGTCAAAAAGGAGACATACAATTAAATGCTACAGACCGTTTCAGGGTAAACACGTTCCTTGCAATTCTTGACAAACTAAACAATGAGCTGCAAAGAAGATCTGAGGCTTATGAACAAGTCTACAACAAGTTTCATTTTATTGAAAAGCTTACTACACTAGCAATCAGTGATATACAATTTCAGGCTTCCAACCTATGTAACAGCTATCCTGATGATTTGGAAATGTCGCTTCCTGATGAATGTCTGCACCTTTGTTCTTACTTGAAAAATATTGATAAAGGTGAAGCTTCAATTTCAGAGCTCTACAAAACATTCAAAGCAGAAAAATGGCATTTTATTTACCCTAATATTGATATAGCAATGCGTATTTATCTTACATAGTTACATAGTATTTGAGGTTGAATAAAGACATTAGTCCATCAAGTCCAACCTATTAGGATCTCATTCTAGGAGTACCTGTACCCCTGTATATTACCTGTACCCCTGTATATTACGGTTCCTTAAGAAATCGTCCAAAAGTTTCTTGAACAATTCCACATTCTTTGCTGAAATCACCGCCTGTGGCAGTGAGTTCCAGACCCTAACTGATCTTACTGTGAAGAACCCCCTTCGCCCCTTGTGCTGGAATTTTTTTTTCCACCAATTTTAGGTGGTGGCCTCTAGTTTTTGTAATGGAGTTAATTTTAAACAGTTTATCGCTAATGTTGCTACCACCATTAAACATTTTGTACATGGAGATCATATCCCCCCTTAATCTCCTCACCTCTAATGTGAACATGTTTAAATTTAGTAGCCTTGTCTCGTAGCTCTGGTCCTCCATACCCCTAATTAGTTTGGTTGCCCTCCGCTGGACTTTTTCCAACTCAAGGACATCTTTTCTTAGTACTGGTGACCAGAACTGGACCGCGTACTCCAGATGAGGTCGAACCAATGATCTATAAAGTGGCAAAATTATAGACTTGTCCCTGCAATACATCCCCTTTTTAATACAGGACAAGACCCTGCTAGCTTTGTTTACAGCAGCCTGGCACTGCAAACTACCTTTCAGTTTGTGGTCTACAATGACCCCCAAATCCTTCTCCATTTCTGACTTCCCCAGCGGCATACCCATAATTGTATAACCCATTTGTTTATTTTTAATTCCAAAGTGCATTACTTTGCATTTATCGACATTAAACCTCATCTGCCACATTAATGCCCACTCCCCTATTTTATCCAGGTCCTCCTGTAATGTTATAATGTCTAATGTCTTTGCACTCTGGTTACTAACTGTTCAGCAGAACAATCTTTTTCATGTCTGAAACGAGTAAAGAACTATTTACGATCATCTTTGGGTCAAGAAAGACTGAACAGTTTAGCTTTACTTGCCATTGAGTCAGAACTTTTAAATACTTTGTTCTATGAAGATGTTGTTGATGAGTTTGCCAAAAGAAAAAATGTTTAGGGAATTTCTTACTGCTACAATCTTTAAAAGGCATTTTCAGTGTTCTTGTGTGTGGAAATATGTTTTTAGTTTATCTATTTTGGGCCGTCATTGATAAAGGACGAGAATGGTGGTGTGTGGGGGGGGGGGGG
>NW_017306729.1:482472-482709 GCF_000935625.1 Nanorana parkeri
CCCTGCAATACATCCCCTTTTTAATACAGGACAAAACCCTGCTAGCTTTGTTTACAGCAGCCTGGCACTGCAAGCTACCTTTCTGTTTGTGGTCTACAATAACCCCCAAATCCTTCTCCATTTCTGACTTCCCTAGCGGCATACCCATAATTGTATAACCCATTTGTTTATTTTTAATTCCAAAGTGCATTACTTTGCATTTATCGACATTAAACCTCATCTGCCACATTAATGCCC
>NW_017306729.1:483110-488988 GCF_000935625.1 Nanorana parkeri
GAAAAGGGGGGGAATGGGGGGGGGGTGGGGGGGGGGGGGAAGGCATTGGAGGACCCAGTCTTGGGGCGGCAGAGGGAGTAAATCCGTGCCTGCATACACCTATAGACTGTCTGCAGATTTTCTATGGTGAGATGGAAAAGTGCAACAGATTCCTCCATCTATGCTAAAGTGTGTGGATGGAGGAATCTCCCACTGGGCTAAGCTTTAGTATCGTGCTAGTTGGCCCTGCTGGCTGTCAAAATAACTGGACAATCTAATTGGATGCAGGCCAGCTTTAGACGAGTGCCATTTTTTCATGCCTGTGTCCCATTGAGGAGATTTTTTCCATTTTCCATTCCTAGAGACAAAGAAAAGATGCAAGAAGAATTTTCTCCAATGCAAGGTTAAATCCCTTCTTAGACAGTTGTCACCAGAATGGGTGTCCACATTTAAAATTCCTCTCACTTCTTGTTCTAGTCACGACTCTAAAATTATAGATTTCCTCTAACTTTTTATATCATTGACATTGATGGCTAGGACAAATATAGAGGCAAATCTCCCAAGCAGGGACACAGTCAACAATAAATACTGGAGTTTTAACTTTGTTCAAAACAAAAAAAGTTGTATTTATTTACACTGCAATAAATATTAGAGCATATACCTTGACCATCACCGAACAGATTTTAGGACCTGGCTAGGAGGGTTAGGGGGAGTCCCTAAGAAGTTCTACTTAGATTTTGCTTACCTCCTTTGATAAATAACACTGTGAAAATAATATATACATTGCAGTATATAATGATAAAAAGACATGCAGCCATGAATGTGTTTAACTTCTGTATGTCCCTGCCACTGAGTACCCAAATGACAAATCATGTACACTGTACGTGATCAGCTATTTGGGCCTCTGTAATGCTGGTAACCGCTGAGAATCAGCGGTTACTGTTAATCAATGGATGCCTCAGAATTGAGGCATCAATGAAAGAGTTAAGCTTTTTCAGACACCCGATTCCTTTCAGGAATCGGGTGTCTGACAGTGAGAGCAAAGAGTGCTCTCACCGTCACTCTTTGACAGCTGACACAGACCGGGATTAGGAAATCCCATTGTATACCGGCTTTTTTCCCCTAAAGTTTCTGCAATAGAAACATTTAGCTACATGTTTTTTTTGCAGATACAATGTTGCTGGCTTCTGATCATTGTGGGAACGATCAGAAGCCTTTAGTGACATCTGATCCTGAAATGCTGCAGGATCAGTGTCACTAAGGTTATTATTGGCTCTTCTTATGTTTGAAGCAGCCTAATAATAATAATAACCAAACATTAATTTATTAAATTATCAAGCAGTAATAGTGAGATGCATTCACAATGACTGCTTGATATAATTAAATAAATGAAATAAAAATGTAACAAATGTTTAAAAAAATAGTGAAAAGTGTAAAAAGAAAAGTTTAAAAAATAAAAATAATTTATGCATTTTTTGCAATGCATTTTTTAGCTGTGCTATTTTTCTAAAAAAAATACTACAAATAAAAACTGGGGAAAACGTGTTTTCTTTATATTTTTACCTCTATTGTAATATTTTATACGTCCTGAGTGAGGTGTTAGGCACACATATGTGATATAAATATATAGCCCCATCTTTCCTCTAAAAAAACAATATATAAATGTGTTACTGCACTTAGTAAGAAAGTATGTGGACAAGTATGTGGACTGATGTGGAAAATTCACAGAGTAAAAATGTAAAGAGTGCGTCAGTCATTAACGAAGAGAAACTAAAAGTAAGCTCAGTCATGAAGGGGTTAAGACATAATACTGGGGAAAAAAAGAGTCATATGACTATAAATAAATGTTCATTTCTTTTTAGCAGATCTGAAGTACACATAATACACCAGGCCCTGCGGTCTTTTAAAATACAGCAAGTTTCTGGCAGAAGGAGATGATCGGGACCAATGTAGCACATGGTAGAAGAAGGCTTTCTTCTAACATGGACACCATAGCATCTGTAACCTGCAGCTTTCTAGCTATAACCCATATACTTTGAAAGAATACTACTCTACATATTTTCTCATATACTGTATACTATATAACAAAGTGAGGTGGATAAGGTAAAAAAAATGTCAGAGAAAGTATTCCCTATATTGTAAAGAGCTGCGCAAACTGTTGGTGTTATATAAATCCTGTATAATAATAATAATAATATTCCATGAACAGTTTTTATTTTCTTCTTTTAAATTAGTAAATAGAAGGTATTATGTTTTGGAGAGAAATAATCTTATAACACTGGGTGGGTTATAATTAGGCAAGCACATTTATGAATGTGTATAATTAAAGTAATTTTCCCCAACAACCTAATAAGCCATCAATGAAATATGTATAACCTTGGCACTTTTGGGTGTTAGTTTATTTATATATCAGGCAGCTAATTTTTCTATTAGAAAGTCAAAACTGAAACTGTAATGGTTTTACAGTATATAAATATAGGATTAGACTAATTTCAGATTTAGTTCACAGCAAATGTGATATAACATTTAATGTGCATTATGTGCTTATTTTTAGAAAAAAATCATTGCTACAACCTACTAGGAAAACTGTGCAATTTTATTTTTTTCAGTAGAACAAAGAAAGGCTAGAATACCTTTCAGCTTTTTATTGCTATAATGTGTCCTTGCTGCAGATTTTCTCTCAGTTCTTGTCTGGTGAAACCATTGTCATTGTAATAGGAAGTAAATTAAATTTCTCAAATGGAGCTTTAGATAGCAGTAGAAACCTAACAGGGGTCCATAACATTACAATCTCTATCCAAAACGAAATAACAGCCTCTTCTTGTACAGAGATTTTCCTACTTAGGGACAAAAATTTAAAGTTGGGTATGCACACATATACACACACAGCAGGTGTTTGAATGTATTTTTTGACACTAATAAACATTTTTGGATGTAGTTGAAATTGGTAGTGATGATGTAGCATGGGATCTAATAGATGTTTTCCCTAATTGGAAACTTTTAGTCTTTGGATTATTTGGACATTGTGGAAACAATATTTATCTATTTTTTGTATATTAAATTGTGTATTGGGTGCCTCTGTAGGTTCCCTGGTTTTCTGTGGTAATCACCCAGGTACTCATTGACTGCTTGCTGTTGTTGTTACAGACTCTGTAGCATAGCCAACATTAAGTTCAGGTGCTTGGGGATGAGGTGGTTAGCATGCAGCTTATGTTGGCGCTGTATCTCTGCCAGGTGAGTTGCAGCCAAGTATGACCATGTAACGTGGCCAAAAATCCTTTTTGTCTAACAAAGGACCTCCTGGAAGCCTGTGTACTTCACAATGAAATGTGAAGTTGAGGACATGTGCCAGGTTGTGGGCATGTACCAGGCAAGGTACATGTTTGGTTATTGCCATTGTCACACACAACCTTGCCTGGCTGAAGATGGTATGGGTTCAAACACCTTTTGTCCTGGGCCTCAAGAGCTGTCAAAAGCAACAAAGCATGGCAGAGTTTAGCCTAGGACATTGAATATGCTCTGGGGCACCTGGATGGGACTGCTGGTTCTGGGGAACCAGAGGATGAAGTTAGTAAGGAGGAGACTATACAGGGGACTGTGCTGTCGCCAGTGGACATGACAAGTGGCAGTACCACTGACTAAAACATTGTGCCCAATCCTGCATTCTTCCCACCCACCAGAAGATTGACCCAGTGTGCCATGAAGGATATTTAGTGTTCCAGCCCATACTTACTAGACCAGGTGTACATAGTCATGTGTGTCCTATCACTGATAGTGTGGTCTAGCGACACAGGCACATTAAATTCCACATGCTGGAGGAGGGCAGAGTAATGGTTACATAGTTACATAGTATTTGAGGTTGAATAAAGTCCAGCCTATTTTGTGTGTGTATAGGTCCCTGAGTGTTCTCATTCTTAAGAGTACCTGTATCCTTGTACATTACGGTCTCTCAGGAAATCTTCCAAAGGCTTCTTGAATGATTCCAGACTATTTGCGGAAATCACTGCTTGAGGCAGCGAGTTCCAGACCCTAACCGCGCAAACTGAGAAGAACCCCCTTCGCCCCTTGTGTTTGAATTTTTTTTCTACCAGTTTTAGGTGGTGGCCTCTAGTCTTTGTGACGGAATTAATCTTAACGAGTTTGTTGCTAATTTTGCTACGACTATCGAACATTTTGTACATGAAAATCATGTCCCCCCTTAAGCTCCTTACTTCCAACATAAACATATTTAAATTTAGTAGCCTTGTCTCATAGTTCTGGTCCTCCATCCCCTTGATGAGTTTGGTTGCCCTCCGCTGGACTTTCTCCAACTCAAGACATCCTTTCTGTGTACCGGTGCCCAAAACTGGACCGCATACTCCAGGTGAGGCCGAACCAGTGATGTGTAGAGTGGCAAAATTATAGACTTGTCTCGGCAAAACATTCCCTTCTTGATGCAGGACAGGATTCTACTAGCTTTGCTTACAGCCACCTGGCACTGTAATCTATTATTCAGTTTGTGGTCTACAATGACCCCCAAATCTTTCTCCATTTCCGACTTCCCTAGCGGCATACCCATAATTGTATAACCCATTTGCCTATTTTTAATCCCAAAGTGCATAACTTTGCATTTATCGACATTAAACCTCATCTTCCACATAGTTGCCCACTCCCCTATTTTGCCACTGTGGTGTAGTAGAGGCGTTTTGTACCAACTTGTTTTATTGAGGCATATTAACAAGTAAGGCCATGAATGGTCCATTCGCCCAAATGGTCAGTCCACCCATGAGCAGAACCAATGCATGGCAGACCTCAAAACAGAACCAATGCACGGCAGACTTCAGACCAGAACCAATGTGCATCAGACCTCAGACCAGCACCAATGCATGGCTGACCTAAGAACAGAACCATTGCATGGCCCGGGGCGGATCCAGAGTCTAGTCTCAGCAGGGGCACTGCCAGATATAAGGTGTTGCTTACAGAACTTTTAGGAGGCTGTAAACAGGCACAGGGTCAACCATGCTTAGGCTAACATAAATGGAGTGAGTGATCTATTTTAAGAATTCTGTTTGTCTCATTAAAGAGCTGTTTACACTGAACTCTGTGATGTAGAGTCATGTGTTTCATCATGCAAATGGTAACTGAATAACTGATACTTTTACCACCACTGATATGCCTCAGTTAGAGGCTGCTGACCACAATGGTGCTGACAGCGGCACATATGTTAAAAAAAAGATCACATTACAACGTGCTGTGATCTAGCTTTGGTGAAAGCAGTGCTCTGTACCTGTGGAGCAGTGCCACCATATGCATTAGGATGGATGTTTCCACCAGTCCCCTGCAAACTGCATCTGCCTCTGGACAAAATCCTCTTTTGTCACTGTTCTACCTTTCCCTCAGCATTTTCCTCCTCTCCAATTAGTGGCCCCCATGGACAGAATGCTACTTCATCATTTACTCCCTCCTTGCTGGAACCCACTTGGCAGTAAGCTACAGCTGCTACAACATCACTATTTGGTCTTCCAAGCATGCTGGAAAACCTGCCGAAAATCGTACAAATCGTACAATTTTTGGCGGGTTGGTGGCGTGGTCGGAAGACAAATGCCACATGGGCCAGTGTGCAAGCGCACACTGCCCGCTCAGCACTGCAATCATCGGAAGCCCTCCCCTCAGCGGGGAGGGCTTGCGATGATCACAAGTACAATCTGCCTGTCCAAGATGGGCAGATCGTACAAGGTTTTAGTTACCTTACAACCATCGCACAACGAAAGTTGTGTGATGGTTGTAAGGGCAGCTAAAACACAATAATACACTTCCCAACGTTACACCCCCCGCACAAATATAATAATAAAATTCCCCCCGCACACAAAAAATAATACACTCCCCCCGTTATAAGCCCCCCCACACACATAAAATAATA
>NW_017306729.1:489038-491904 GCF_000935625.1 Nanorana parkeri
ACAATAATATGGTCCCCCCTTATTAAACCCTCCTACACACAAACTAATAATACACTCAACCGCCCCCCCCTCACCTGTTCACGTCTTTGCAGGGAGGAGACTGTGAGCAGGATCTGCAGCAGACCTCACTAAGCACCCCCAGATAACCAGGGATCGATCCTCCTCACATACACCCTTTCTTTCGGCCAGAGCTCAGAACTGTCAGAGCTCCGGCCAAAGGAAGCCAGAGCTGACAGGAGCAGCTCTGCAGTCTGCATCCGACACAGATGCAGACCGTAGAGCTGCTCCCGCAAGTCAGGTACGCGGTCTCCGACCGTGTGCCTGACATGTCAGCTGGCTGCGGGCCGCATAGTACCGGCTCGCGGGCCGGAGTTGGCCTGCGGACCGGTACTTGGAGACCCAAATTTCCGCCCTCACTTTTTATTTTTTCTCGCCAAATAGGAGCAGGCGAGTGGAAATTTTGAGCCCTGAGTAGCACCATCCTTTTAGTCTACAGGTCCATTGTTTTGAGAAAATGTATGGTTGGGAGGGGGGATATGTCTTTCATAAACTCTGAATACTGTAGTTGAAAACTGAAACAGTGACAAAATTGCAAAAAAATGGTTTGAGTAGCTGACGTTAAAGGTGGAGAGCAAGGCCTGGAAGTGAAAGGGTTAAATAACAGTTTGTTTTTTTAACACTTATTACCAGAAATAAACTCTGCCATGTCAGGGTGAAAACAGATCTCAGGAAAGTGTTTTGAAATGATTACATTTGAAATGAAACACAAAATAACATATTGTTCAAGCATACACCCCTTTAAAGTGAAGTAAACTAAACACTCAGGAATTAAATCTTAAAAATGCATTCAAGTACCTTAACTATTAACAAAAGTGTATCTTATTAGTGTATCACTCTGTTGTAGATCCGAAATCATCTCTGAATTTGTGCTGACACTGTCCTTCCTTCTGGAGGTTGGCTACTTTTGTTCCCCATGGCTGTGTGTGTTGTAGAGAAGCAACCTGTCCAAACCTGGTCCTATAATGGACTACAATCTCAATACATATTTGTAAACTAAACAGGAGATTGTAGTCCATGACTGGAATGAGCTTAGAGCCGTGGCTACTTGACAACACTTGCAGGGGCAATAGGGAACAAAAATAGCCACCCTTCAGAAGGAAGGACAGTGTCAGCACCAATTCAGAGATGATTTGAGGATCTACAGCCGAGTGATACACAAACACTCTACATTTTTGTTAATAGTTGGGGTACCAGAATGCATGTGTGAGTTTTAACTCCTGAGTTTAGTGTCACTTCAAGTTGATATTTTGAAGTTGAACCTTTGGCAGAAATAACAGCCATGGATTTATTTAGATTGGTCTTTACACCAGCTTTGCACATCTGAACAATGAAAATTGCTCTTTGCAAAACTAATGCAACTTTGTTAGGTTGCATAGGGATTGTACATGAACGGCCTTTTTCAAGTACAGCCACAAATTCTCATTAAAATGAAGACCTGCATTTGACTTTCCAAAATATTGATATTGTTGTTTTTAGGCCATTTTTGTGTAGCTTTGATTGTATGCTTGAGGTCATTTTATTTCTGGAAGATGAGTTTATTCCCCAAGGTTCAGGGATTTTGCATTGTGTATTCCTGTTGGATTTACCTGTATTTCTCTTTGTTTATTCTATCCTCACAATACTTTTAAGGCCTGCTGCAGAGAAGCAATGCCACAGCATAATGCTGCCAGCATCAAGCTTCACAGTGGGCAAGATGTGTATATTATAATGTGCAGTGTTTGGCTTACACATACACAAACATGGAGTTTAGTCTGATGACCGCCAAAAAGCTCACCTTTGGTCTTATTAAACCACAGGGCTTTCTTCCAGCTGACTACAGACACAACCACATGACTTCTGGCAAAACAGTAAACAAGATGTCATGTTAACAGTTGCATTCTTTTTGACCTTCTCCTATAAAGCTGCAATTGGTGAAGCATCTTGGCAACAGCTGCTGTATGCATAACCTCTTTAGTCATAGCCACTGAGGCTTATAACACTTTCAGATTTGTGAAAGGTCCATCAGTGTTCTCTTTAATTAGTCTCCTTCATGTTTGATCACTCGCTTCTGGTGGATAGCCTGTTCTGGGCAGATATACAGCTGCACCATACTCCTTTCCATTTCTTAATAATTAATTTAACTATACATCAAAGGATATCCATTGACATTTAAAATGTATTTGTTTCCATCTCATTTTACAGAGTTGTTTGCAATGTTCTTTTGTTTTCATAGGAAAATATTATGCTACAATGCTGACTCCTCAGCAGTTAGACCTTACAGATACACATGTATTTGTACTACAATCACACACGGGTGAGCTCCAATTAACTAAATGTGTGATTCTGAAAAATAATCGGCTGCAGCAGTGTTTATTTACATGTGTCATATTAATAGGAGTGCATACTCAAAAACATTTTTTTAATTGTAATTAACTCAAATTACTTTACAGAGATCTGGTCTCACTTTGACAGCCTATTTCTGTTGATATGTATAAAAAAAAATTAAATTAAATTAAAGTAGAGATAAAGGCACCAGAATTACATTGGGTATTCAGAACAAGCATTGTGAAATAAATAAAAAGAGCCTACAACATTTTCTCATACTTTTTTTTATATTTCATACAATGCAAAACACTGCATATGGCACTTATGAGTAGCAGTTTCTGCTGTTTTGATGTGCTTCCGGATCATCAAAATCCAGGTCCTCTCTCACAATGCCTTGCCCCACTTGTCACTTGCAGCTGGCTCCAGGCTGTAGGAGAGAAGACTGGCTAGGTAGACGGGTGAGAGGGGATGTATTCAGGACATAGAAAAGAATTGTGGAGCT
>NW_017306729.1:492119-508377 GCF_000935625.1 Nanorana parkeri
ACAAGCAAAAAAAAAAAAAGTTGGGGGGCGGGGGGGGGGGGGGGGCAATAAGTTTCTGAGCACAGTGCTTCTGCATGTTTGACTAGAATTTGATATATTAGGAAAGCAGAATGAAATGCGGACAAAGGCATACAGGAAATATATGTGACTGAGGTTCTCAGCATGTATTGAAAGGCATTTATGTGGACTAAATGGACATGAACATTTAAAGGAGAATTATGAGGCGAGTGATTTTCACTCAGCCTCATAATCTGAGCCGACCTGTGACAATTAAACTGTCACAGGTCGGCTCAGTAGATCGGGAAGTGAACTAACACATACCTGCGCTCGCTCACTTCTCGATCCTGTGCCGGCAGAGAGCCATGGCAGGGGAGGGACTGGATTCCCCCCTCCCCTGTCCGATCCTCCAGCACTGACTGGCGGAACGGATGGGGGAGGGGGCTCCGGCTGCGGCGTCTCAGTATACCATGAGCGCTAACTCGCGGTATACTGAGCTTTGGGTGATGGGAGGACGCTAGTTTGTGTCCTCCCGTTATCCTTAGGAGAACTATGGGGAAAAGCCCTAACCCCATAGTTCTCCTTTAAAAATACAGGATGAGAGATGTTGGTATGGCATGTCAAAACAAATATATATTTTTTTGTTTTATGGCTTTAATGACACATCCACTGTGATTGAATGTTCTATAACAATAAAACATGAACATTTCCAAGTGTGTGAATACTATTCTTAGGCACTAGTTTTTTATATATATGTATAGATGTGGGTGACTGGATGTAACAACAAGGTTAAAATAACTAGATAACTTAAAGAATGTGCACAGATAAAAACATGCTTAGCCAACATTACTGCACACCCTACCCCACGAGAATAAACTCTGTTCTACAATAGGGTATACCTGTACACTCAGCCCTGCTGCCAGGGCTATATAGAGAAATGCTCAACGAGTGCCATAAGTATAACATATTTAAAAACTTGGTCACTATAAGATAACAATATATAGATAGAAACAAAAATATAGAAACAAACCTGAACACCTAATAAAATGTAATGAGATGCATTTAGGAATGTGTATTTCTTTGTATAAGTATTTAAACATTGAAATATTAATGGATAGAGGGAATAGATACAATGGATTAAGTAAACCATTATACTGTAAAGGGTAAAAAATATATAAAAATGTATCAGAAAAATTAATTTAATAACACATCATTTAAGCAGTACATTGAAACACATGTATACGTAGCAGTTGGAAAATTTTTATGGCGAAAGTGGGCAAGGTACATTATTTTAAAACAATTTTAAGTGGATCAAAAGGACGTAACACAATCAATGATTTGAAATCAAATGAGAGCAAAAGGTGGATAGAAGAGATATGGGCTCTAACTAGTGATGAGCCGAACAACCCATGCTCAGTCTGAATTTCGAGCATGGGAAAAGTTTGAACTCTAACTCAATGCAAGTCTATGGGGGTAGATAAAATGTATTGGCCATTAAAAGTGTATGGGGATTCGGGTACTGCCCTGGGGACATGAATCGATGCAAAAAAAAACTTTACAACAAGGCAGTTTTTAAAGGAACAGTGATTTCACTGGGTAACAGAAGAAATGAAAAATTCCTTTAAATATTGTGCCTGGGCGGTCCCCTTAAACTGCCTGTAATGTGGAGCATCTGTACAATGTATAGAACCTGCTGCAGCAAAAATGACATTTCGAAAGAAAAAAAATTACTTTTTTTTCTTTAAGCGTGCGGTTCCCCCTCCCAAGAAATGTTAGGAGGGACCCCATTTAGAAACAAAAGCATGGGGTTCCCCCCAAAAGTCATACCAGACCCTAAAGGTCTGGCAGGAATGGTAGGAGGGACCCCATGTAAAAAAACAAACAAATGAAAAAGTGTGTGGGGTTCCCCCTTAAATTCCCTACCAGACCCTTAATCCGTGCACAGGCCTGGAAGGGCGGGAAAGAGGGGGAGCCCCTCTGCAATACCAGGACATATGTCCCAGGCACACCGGGAGGATCTTTTTCCAAGGTCGCCCCTGCAAAAGTACCTTGTCACCGTGCCGATTGGGACAAGGGACTCTTCCCCAAACATGAAAATAGGTGAATCTGCGCTATTGGAAAGCAACCCAAACAAAGAAGGATCGCAGGTTAGAAGCCGCCACACAATGGCTGTAGAGCCTCTTTAAATCCTTAATATAAAAGTATAGCGCTACACAACCTCCTATTAATGTGCATAAAGTGAATACATAATTTATAAATAATTAATAAACTGTGCAAAAAACATATATATAAATTAATAAAAAATAAGTGATCAAAACAGTAATTGAATGCCCAGTTCATTGGGCAACAGTCCACTCCTTTGACGTGTACAAAAGTTGTAAGGCTTTTTCAGTGAAGAAATAAGAGGAAAAATTCTTCCAAATCCAATAAAAGTGAAGAAAGCAATAAACCAGTCTCAAAATAGCTCAAAGTTCCATGAAATATTGTGCTATCCGTGTATTTCAACACACCCACTGGTGATTGTGCACTCACCACAATGTCTAACTGCCAAATAGCAGCCTTCACAGCGTTTAAGGAAATCAGGGAAAAGCTCTCCAGGTCCTTTCTCCTCCAGTCTTACTCCCTCCACAGAGTTTCTCTCCAATATTCATTCATATTAAAAAGCAGATAGAAATCCTCATGGTGTAGTATTTAAAGTTTTATTAAACGAAACAATAAAATAACTCACTGTCAGGAAATACAGAGGCCGGCCGGTAACAATCTAAAACCCCTCGAGATACAAAGTGTGACGTCAGCTAGCCCCGCCCTGACGCGTTTTCGTCATTCAACGTCTTCAGAGGATGGCAGGTCTAGCTGGACACACTTCGTAGCTACCCTTTTTTCACGGGAGACACCCATCAATCAAACCCTGTTCGATGGGAAATGTTCAACCCGCAAATATAAAATACAATGTAGATACAAATAGGAATATCTTTTAAAGGAGAACTATGGGGTCAGTGTTTTTCCCCATAGTTCTCCTTAGGGTAACGGGAGAACACAAACTATACTGAGACGCCGCAGCCGGAGCGGATCCCAAGTTAGACAACGGGATCCGCCCAGCTGTGTGAGTGACAGCTGGCTCTGCCTATCTAGAGGCAGAGAAAACATCACCCATATGTGAAAAAAAACAAATATAAACCCTCAAATAAATCCCAAAACATATCAAATTAATGGGAATTTATCATATTCCTCATGTACCCAATCACAATAGTATAAACACACTTTATTTGTTGGATAAAAAACAATTCAAATCAAAATCGATATTAAGGCCCCTAGGGAGCTAATGAGTCTAATAGGTAAATTCATTTTGACTCATTTTGCGGTGCTTTTCTGGTGAGGTTAGAACCCCTCCAGTGTTTTTCAATTTTGTCAATGCCCACTATCTTCAAACCTTTCGGATCCCGATTGTGATAAAGTCTAAAATGTTGTGACAACCTATGTTTGTTGAAACCTCTTTTAATATTATTTATATGTTCCTCTTATCTCTTTCTTGGCTCCCTAGTGGTCCTACGCACATACTGCAACCCACAAGGACATTCAAGTAGATATGTCACAAATTTACTATGACAGGACATACATTTATTAATGTTGTATTCTCTATTATTAACATTAGATTTAAACAGGGTAACTTTCTTCTTATTCTCTGTGGCTCTACACACTTCTTGCATGGGAAAAAAACCTTTCCCTTCAAAGAAGGAGACCTGACGTTTAGGAGGATATAATACATTCCTAGCCAATGTATTTTTGAAAATGGGTGCCTTTCTATATAAGATCTTGGGTTTATTTGGGAGCATGGGACCCATGAGTTTGTCTTTTTCAATAATATACCAATGCTTTTTGAATATAGCTTCGAGTTTTTTTTATATTGAATTGAGAAGTTATTAACAAAAGATATAGGGAACAATTCATCCCTCTTAGAGGAAGGTTCCAACAGCAAATTTCGATCCACTTCCAAAACCTCTTTTTTAACCTTTTTCAAATCCCTGTCCCCATATCCTTTAACTTTATATCTCTCTATCCGAATATTGGACTGCATGAGAAAGTCCTCTGTCTCAGTGCGATTCCGTCTGATACCGGTTAATTGTCCTTTTGGCATACCTTTTAGCCATTTGGGGTAATGACAACTAGATGTGGGGCTATACCCATTTCTGTCTGAAGGTTTAAAAAAGGTTTTAGTAACAAATTTGGCCCCATATATAAAAATATCCAGATCCAGAAATTGTATATTAGTGCTGCTAATTTTATAAATAGAAGTCAAGTTGTATTCATCGGAATTTAAGGAGTTTAAAAATAATTGAAATTATGATAAATCCCCCTCCCAGATCACAATAATATCATCGATAAAACACTTCCAAAGTTTAATATTTGGCATCCTTTTATCAAAAATATATACCTCTTCCCATCTTGCCATATATAAATTTGCCAAACTCGGAGCGAATTTGGCTCCCATCGCCACCTGTGATCCGGTGCAAGGCTTTAGCCAATTATGGCTTCAGAAGGCACATTGCCTTATGGGGCACTCGGCAGGCAAACAGCCCCCGAACACCCTGATAGTTCAGCAAACACACAAACTAGCGATGTTCGAGTCATACTCATGTTCGGCTCGGACATCAAGCCCAACCCTAGTTCTAACACAATAATTGATTACAAAATAGAATTAGATTAAACATGTAAGCTGGCAAAAAATCATTTAGTTTTCGATTTTTCTTACGGGTTTCGGGTCTGAACGCTGTTTTGTTTCGTTATTTAGATTCAGAACTTTCTTAATTTTGTTTTAGTTTCATAAGTAGTTTTCTGAATGGCCAGAAAACAGTCATGTGGCTGATGTAGTTTCATTTTGAATTCATTAAAATAACAGATTCGTTTGTATCCGGCCTTATTGGAATTCGGACTTTCGGATATATCCGTAAGTCCGAATTCAAAAAATTCCGTCTGAATTTGCATTTGGAACAAAGCATGTACATGTTTAAATAAGATTAATGTGGGTGTATTGGTAAATAGAGATGTCAGTTGCATCATATTAGGGAACTGTTTGATTGAGTATCATAACACAATATGAATAGCACTAGTCGGGGTGGGCAAACAGCAGGACAAAAGGAAGGAGTCAAGAAGACATAAAATATCCAATTATACAGATTAACAGTAGGAAAACGCTGGTGGGTAAGTTAGCATTAAAACTGCATTGTCCAAGGAGAGTATGGGTGAACAAAGGAAAAGACGGATATGTGATGTTTGCTAAAGAGAAACCTGTACTTAGAGTAAATCAATGGTTCCCTTCCATTACTGACCTGCTATAAATTCCCAGTTGCCTATTCTTCATGTTAATCCAATGGCTGTAATATTTTCTGGGTTACTAACTTAGAACAAGTAGGAAACTATGGGGATTAGGCAGCTAGCATACTGAAAGTATCAGGGCAGGTACTGCAACATGCAAGCTCCTTTGAAGCTCAATTCCAGACAAACAGCTAAATAGGCAGCAGAAATACAAATATGTGAAACACAAATATTTTAACCACTTTATGTTCCTAGGCCTTTTTGTCCCTAAATCCCCAGCGTTACACGGCGTTGTTTTTTTTTGCGATCTCGGTTTTGAAAATGATATCTTTAGTAGGGATGCATTGATACCGATACTAGTATCGATATTGGTGCCAATACTGGGCATTTTCATGAGTACTTGGAGAGCCCTACACCCACTCGTACAGCCCTGGAAAGTCTCACACACACCCGTACAGCCCTAGAGAGACCCACATCCCCATACAGCCCTGGAGAGACCCACACCCGCCCGTATAGCCTTGGAAAGACCTGCATGCTGCCCTGGTGAGACCCGAATGCAGCCCCGGTGAGACCCTGCACACAGCCCCGGTGAGACCCCGCACGCAGCCCCGGTGAGACCCACATGCAGCCCCGGTGAGACCCACACGCAGCCCGGTGAGACCCATGCGCAGCCCTGTTGAGGCCCATATGCGGCCCTGGTGAGACCCGAATGTAGTCCTCGTGAGATCCACATGCAGCCCTGGTGCGACCCGAACACAGCCCTGTTAAGACCCACACACAGCCCTGGTGAGACGCCGCAAGCAGCCCTGTTGAGACCCGCACACAGCCCTGGTGAAACTGCACACAGCCCTGGTAAGACCACACGCAGCTCTGGTGAGAACACATGCAGCCCTGGTCAGACCCCGCACAGTCTCCTGAGACATCGTTACAGCCTTGGAGAGGCCCTGCACAGCCTCCTGAGATGCCGCACAGCCCTGGTGAGCAACACAGAGTATGTAGCTTCATATTATTTTGCATTACTGTATAATAGATTGCTGGGATTTGTAGTCCTCTATAGCTGGTGGTATTCTGCATTGTTATATGATGTATTGGTGGAATTTGTAGTCCTCTATCGCTGGTGTTATTCTGCCTTTCTGTATAATGTATTACTGGGATCTGTAGTCTTCTAATCACTGCTGATATTCTGCATTGCTGTATAATGTATTGTTTGGATTTGTAGTCCCTCTACAGCTTGGAATCAGTGGCAGAACTACCAGGCTCACAGCAGGTCCAGCTGTGACTGGGCCCTGGTGCTCCACCACTGCCCTAAACGCTAAAAAAAGGTATTGGTAATAGGTATCGGCGCGTACTTGCGAGAAAGTATTTGTACTTAGTCTGGAAAAATGGTATCGGTGCATTTTCAGGTTTTGTAGTCTACTGTAACATATTATACATAGTTTTTTTCTGGACAGGTAGGGATTTCAATTGGTAGTAAATTTGGATACATGCATTTTTATTTATTTTGTTTTTGTTAAATAGTAACATTGTGTAGCAGTTAAGAGTAACTTTAATAAAAGACCATATATTGCACTTACATTCAAATTAGGGATGTCCCGATGCCACTTTTTCAGGCCCAAGTACAAGTACTTCCCCTCATGTACTTGCCGATACCAATTACCGATACTTTTTCTTAAAGGGACAGGAACTTTAAATGATCCATAATACGTGTTCTGTACTATGGATCATGATTTAACCTATTCATGTTAGCAGCGGAGAATTGTAACTTTATTGCTGGAGTGTAGTGGAGGTATGTGCTGTATATATGTACTACATATACATTACACACCTCCAGTACACTATAGCAATAGATTTACAGCCAGCCCTGTCCCAGCTTCCCTCACTCACAGTTTCACGCAGATCCCACGGTATCGGGACATCCCTAATTCAAATACAAGACAATCGTTCACAAAGATAACATTAAAAATCGCTCCAGCTGATACACATTACACTGTGTTCCTTCCTTCCTCTAGAGTGATGTCACCAAGCACCGACTAGATGCGTTTAATTTCCTGACTTCCTCTGTGGACAGCATGCTTGATGAGCGCCTGTATCTGTATTTGAGCCCTGATAGAAAACCAAAAGAGCGGTGGTATTGGGCATCAGATAAGGATTCCTGTGGTGAAGGAGGGTCCAAACCTATAAGAATCACTACTAGCCTAAATCCAAAGAACGTTTATTGACCATGTAACATACTGGTGCTCATCTGATCCTTGGTCCTGTGGTAGTGAGTACTCACCTCTCTCCCCCTTTGCTCTGCCTGTGGTATGTCCCTTGGCATCCTCACATCTAATGCAAGGGAATGGACCTGCATTAGATGAGATTAAGTAATTGGGTCTTAGACTGCTGGAGCCCAGAGGAGAAGAGGATGTGGGGTCTGGTCTAGCAACCAGGCGGGATTGAGGATCCGGTAAGTATATGTTTGTTAATCCAGCCCCTAGGCCAAAATGAGCAGCTAACCATTGCAGTGCGGTAGCTCCACTGCACTCAAGAACATAATATTCATATAAAATAGACTTAAAGTGACACTAAACTCAGGAGTTAAACCTTAAAAATGCATTCAAGTACCTTAACTGTTAACAAAAATGTATCTTATTTGTGGATTACTCGGCTGTAGATCCTCAAATCCTCTCTGAATTTGTACGGACACTGTCCTTCCTTCTTGAGGGTGGCTACCTTTGTTCCCCTAAAACAATAAAAGGTGATTGGCACACTGGCCTGGTAACCAAAGGGGAGTGGAAGGAGAAAGGCCAGTGTAAAATAGTTTGGCAAGGCTACAGCTTGCGATCAGGAGTAAAAACATGCAAAGGAAAAAGTAAATTAAACAGCACCACAACCTAATGCATTATTGCTGAGATAAAAAGAAAATAGATAAAAGGTGTCTAGATTGCACTTACAAAAACCATATACAATGACAGGCTGTAATGAAGCTGGTACTGGATGATCCTAACTGGAGACTTTGTGGATGTATCACAGCTAGGTGCAGAGATAAAAGAAAGAGAGCACAGACCAGCAGACTGATCATGCATTTCTTAAAATGCTTTATTACAAATGAAATAAAGTAAAATGCACTCAAAGCAGACTTGTGGGGGAGTGTAGAGTTCTGTGAAGTACCACTGTGAACCACTGACAGAAGAAAACTTTTGTTCCCCATAGGTCCCTGTGTGTGTTTTAAAGTAGCCACCACTCCAAGTTTGCTCTCGTGATGGGACTATAACTTAAATACAAATTAGTAAACTAAACATGAGATTAGAGTCCATCATGGGAGCGAGTTTGGAGTGGTAGCTACTTTATAACACACACAGGGACCATGGGGAACAAAAGTAGCCATCCTCCAGAAGTCCAAAAACCATTATACAGTAGTTTCTCCTTAAAAGGGACATAATACAGGAATAATGTTTTACTATTAAAACCACTGTGCCGTTGAAAAGAGGATTTTTCAAATGCATATTCTAATTTAAATTAATCCCATGTAAAGGGTTTTGTGCTACAGTTCTCAACACAAAATATTCTGAAAGCACTTAACATTAATAATATACAGTACATATTGACATCCAGCATTTCTTCTTTTTATGATCAAAATAAATATTAAAAAAACAGTGAGTTACAGCCGTACAGTAGTGGTAAGTAGACATTTTGGAATTCATATGTACCGTCTTGTTTTTCTAAAGAGGAAATGGATTATGCCATACACTGCATAGCAATAGCTTTATAAATCGCTAAAAGGTTTCCATTTTGTTAGCATCGACCTTTGTTGAGTAAAACATCCTTAGTCATTTCCTTCTAGCATGCATTCTAACTCCATTCTCTTTTATCCATTTCTATTTTTAACTCTTTGCACTCTTTGTTGTAGAAAAACACAGTATCCATTTTTAAAGGCATCCTGCTCCCTTGAGGGTATATTATACTGTATATGTGACCATTTTCGCTACTTCAACTGCAGGAGAATTTATAGGTGTTGAAAAAGTCAAATAGATAGCATTTAAATGTCCAAAGTGAAATCAGCACACCAATGCACACTCTTGCATTACATTTTATTATACACAGCACAGTCTGCCTGAACTCCTCCTCTATTGCATTTCATGATGAAGACCGTACTTATTAGTGCGCAAGTGTTGCATGTACATTTTAAAAAAAGGTAAAGTATTTACAAACTGTAAGGCCTGGTTCACACCTGGGCGTTTTACAGCGTGTTCCTACGCTCTGTAAAGCGCTCAACATGTGAAAACCAATGATTGCCTATGGGCATGGTTCCCACCTGGGCGTTTTACAGCACGTAGGAACGCTCTGCAAAACGCCCTACACCCAAATAAGTACAGGAGCTTCTTTGGGGCGTATTTGCCACGCGTATCCATTGGAATACAGCCTGGTAGCCCTCGGAAATGCGCGTTTTTACCACAAATCGCGTTAAAAAACGCACGGCACGAAACGCGCAACATATTCGATATGCCTAGGTGTGAACCCAGGCTAAGTTTCCAAAAAGTTGCTGGCAGTTTCCATGTGGCTGCCATATTTTGAATTTGCTGTGTGTGTTAACTGGCTGTATTTGGTAAAAGTTATTATCCATGTGTCAACTTTGTGAATTAAGCCTATTACCCATTTCATAGTAGTTTAGGCATGGTGGCTGTTTTTTTGTGAATTTTGACTATAGCTATCTAATGCTAAAGGCCATACAGACATGTATCAATACATCAGGGTACCTATATGCTAGCAGCCTTCTTTCTATGAAGGCCGAGCTAGTATTTTTTGGGATTGGGGGATTTTTTAAAACATATGTGAACCCTACACCCAACAAAGAAAACCAGCATCATAAAGTCATAGAACAATGCTAATATGCAGCTGGTATGTAAAGTTAATGCATTTTAAGTGTTTTGCCATGGTCAAGTGTCCATGCTCTTCTTTTTCTTTATCTGCAGAGCATGGACCTTGGGAGCATAGAATCCTCAGCCACTTATTGGTTCATCACTTCCACAAATGATGGAGTGATGATAGGCAGACTTTTATGCAGTGACAACAGTGTTAAATGCTGGCACTGTATGCCTTGGCACATACAGCTGTAGCCCATCTACAGGAAATCTGAGAGCAGTGACCACGCTCTGCTATAATGGAGGCAGTTCAATGAGCACTGTCACCTTGAAAAATTAAGTACCATACTTACAGCAAAAATGCATTGTTCACATCATATAAGAGCTTTTTCAATGCGTTTCAAAAACTCCAGGCAGCTTTGTTAAAGCATTTAAAGTAACACTGTAGGAAAGCCAGCCTTTAAAGAAAGCCTTTAGCTCCAGTTTGAGGATTTTATACGCAGATCTACATCGCTGAATGTCACTTTAAAAAAGTGAGCCTTAGAAGGCTTTATTCAAGTTTCAAGCAGTGCAAAAACTTACTGAAGCCTGCTAAAATGTTGTTCAAAGTGGTAGCCATCACTCCTATTTAGATCTGTGTTTAACAACCTCAAATTGGAATTGAAGGTTGGTCTTAACAAAGCTGCCTAAAGCTTGCTGAAAACTTTGCAAATGCTTTGTAAAAGCTTGCTGTACGCATTCCTTATATGTTATATAATGCTGCATGTGAACAAGGCAAGATCACAAGGTTATATCAATAACATGTAAAACAAGAACAAAAAAAAACTTTGTTGCACATGTTTAAAGGACCATGCCCTGTAATATACTGTATTCCATTTACATTTTGGGTTTAGATGCACAATGAAATAAATTGGGGGGAAAAAAACTGCTGCATATAAAAATAACTTTATTTGAAAAGAAGGATAACTTTATTTGAAAAGAAGGATAATATCCTGGTGTGTTAGCTTTATGAATCAAACCTATTCTGCTTTAGCAAACTACATTTTAACCAGTTAGAATCTAGATCTACTTGAAACATCAGCTGGACACTGACATATTACCAATGGAAGTTAAATGGCAAGACGAATGTAATGTTGGAGAAAAATTTGGAAAATTAAATTCTTTTAGAGTGTAGTATACATTTACTTTTTCCCATCAGTGTCACAGTTCCAAAGAGGACATCAATTAACATGGTAGAAAGATTTTACCATCAATTTAGGAAAGGGTTATACAGTAAGAGTGGGTATGCTGTGGAATTCTTCACCACTGAAAATAAAGAATGAAACTGGATTATTTGCTTAAATTGAATCATATCCAACGCTATAATTACTAACAAAAACAATATTTGAATCCATGGCACTGAACTCACTGTGATTAGCAAGGGGTTTATTTTGCTTTAGCAATGCAAAATGGGCAATAGTTGCCTGTGGGGTTTTGCTTTACCTTCCTCTCAACCAAAACTGGAGAAGTTATAACAGGCTGAACTTGAAAGACATCATTTTTTTTTGCAACCTCATTACTTGTATAACCCTTTTGCCTTTGTTTTGAGTGCACAATAAAATAAATGCTACCAAGGAAACACTTAAAATAGATACTACTTACTATAGATAAAAACTATTTTTTCTATAGTAAATTATTAAAGCTTCCTTTTTCCTTTTAAAATACTAGAAACATAATAAGAAAGTACAACGGTGATTAAAGGAAAACTGACACAAACTGTAAAAAAAAAAAAAAAATCAATAGAAGCAGGCACCACAGGGTGCATTCCAGCATTGCACTGTGGGATTTCAGAGGTGTAAGCTATAGCTCTGACTTGTAATACGTTGTTCACTGTCACAATGTTACATGGCAGGCTAAAAAAGTGCACATGGTCAATGAGTTCAACCCCCCTCCCCCCAAAAAATGAACAGGAATAACCCTGAAGTATACTTCTCAGAATAATACTTGGAATCGTTTAAAGTTCACCCTATAATTGCTCAATGTACATTAAATAGCCATATAGCACGTGTACCTTGATAAATGCATAGTACTGACTGATGTTCACTCTCTGGTTGTCTAGCTGTCAGCACTTTAAAACTGCAGGCTATGTCTTTGGCAGCATTAGGGCATAGAGATAGCACATTTAAGCAGCACATTCTTTGTGATTGCCATAGGCAGTGGGACATGTATCCACCATTCTACAATGCTTTTAGCTTACAACTATTAGCCCTCATTCACACTAGAAACATCCGGCATGTACAGCTACGTGCACGGCCGTATAGGGCGGCGCCCGGGAAGGACAGGTGCTGCATGTGATTAGTATGCAGTCCCCGTCCTTCTCTATGGGATTACGCAGCCATACACCCCCCTACGCTCACCTCAAGTGCAGGTCTGTGCGGGTGCGTGTTTCCTGGCTCGGACGCAGACAGGATCCATCCTGTCAGCGTACAAATAGGCTCACCCGCACGGACGTGCAGGGCGGGTGAGCGTAGGGCGGGGTACGATCGCGTAGTCCCATAGAGAAGGATGGGGGCTGCGGACTAATCACACACACCACTTGTCCTTCCAGGGAGCTGCCCAATAAGGCCGTGCATGCAGCACGGAGCTGTACGTGCCGGCCGTGTCTAGTGTGAATGAGGGCTTAGTAGCCATTTTCTGTGCCTTAATGAACACATTGGGGGTGATTTACTAACCTAAACACACGCACAAACCAGGTGCGTGTGATTTTTACACAGCAAAACGTATTTATCAACCAAAAAGTATCTAAAACCATATTTCCACTAATGCCATATATGGAAAAATCATGCACATGATGCATATATAATGCTGCTTCACAGTTTAGACAAAAATGGTTAGCTCATGCATTTACATTCCTGCATTCATCAACGCAAGCAACACAACATTGAGCTAATTTACACAAGATCACCTTGCAAATTCATGCAGGGCTTTGCACAACACACCTGCTGGGTGTGTACACACTACAAAGGTGTTTAGATTCCACCCATAGATCATGCTGGGAGGGAACACACTACAGAGGTGTATACATGCTCGGGGTGTGTTTATAAGGTTAGTAAATCAACCCCATTGGCTTCTTTTGAAACAACTGTTCCACAGTTTCACAGCCCTTGCATTACAGAAATATCTTTTTTTCTTATGCAAAAAGTGCAATCATTTTTTTTTGCTCCCCCTCCCAGACCACCTATTTTGTGTTTACATTAGGGATACAAAAGTTGCAAAAGGAGGCAGGGAAGATCAGCATTATTTGTTTACACATGCTGAGGTTGTGCTTTAAAGCCTTTGTCAGTGACATAGTAGCAGGGTGGAGGTGGGGGTTTGTTGCAGCAATGAGTAGCCAAAGAGAGAAGATTCCAAGAATCAAGATGTTGATGTAATGTTTTGATTATGGGAATGACTATGGAGCACATAATATAAAGCAATCCATCTGGCATATAGCAAACTCACTGTAGGTGAATCTTCCAGGTGCATGTGTTGTAAATTAAAGTGGTTGATTCCCAGCCAGTGAATGTTTAGTGAAAATCACATTTACTGCTTTAAAAATCTGTGTCTATCTCTGAAGCCAATGTCTCATTTAGTAGAAAAAAAGGTACAGTATTTTGTTTGCTCTCATTACAAGGTTATTAATTTTATGATTTATCAGTACGCCTAGAGTTTTATGCTTTTATCTCTAATTTACCGAGGTGTATTCACCCTAGAATATATAATGCATGCATGAATTTAGGCCACAAGTGCACAACTGTATAATGTATCAACATTAAACCTCATTTGTCATGTTGTTGCTTAATCAGCTAGTGGTTGGCTTGGAAGTTAGAGACAATTAATTTTTAATATATAGACCTTGCCTTACAGAATTCAAGTTTAGCTCCCCGTGTACACAAAATACAGTTTTCTGAACATTTGAAAATATGTGCATGTGCAGGTACCTTATGACTGCTCTTATGGGTTGAAATAAAACACAACTTTTTTTGTCTTTTGCTCTTTATGGGAAAGCTTGAACTAGGTTGAGCAAGATTGCCCTTTGTTTGCTTAAATACACATTTAGAAACTAAACCTCCAACTGCTAACATTTCCTATACTAACATTGTTTTAGTGTCTATGGAAGTTGTTTCCCAAGCAGACTCACTATACAGTCCCCTAGTTCCTTTGAATGAATTGACTTTGAGTGAGTCAATTTCAGCATGTGATTGAGTGCATGTTATTGAGTGCCATAATACTTATTTAGAATTTATCATTTAAAAACATACCCATAGTTTTTCTTGTCAGACCAACCTGCTAACATTCTACGAAGAGGTGAGTATAGATCTGGATAGAGGAAGGCCAGTGGATATAGTGTACCTGGATTTTGCAAAAGCATTGACACAGTACCACATGAACGCTTATTACAAAAACTGAAATCTGTGGACATAGATGAAATGGTGTGTACATGGCTAGAGTACTAGTTACAGGAACGTGTCCAGAGAGTATTGATAAATTACTCTTTTTCACATTAGGCTAGGGTTAAAAGTTGCATGCCCCTGGGCTTTGTGCTAGGCCAAATACTGTTTAACTTGTTTATTATTGATATTGGGGAAGGTGTCAATAGCCGTGTTTCTGTGTTTGAAGATGATACTAAAATTGGGAGGGTAATAAACACGGACTTAGACATTATAACCTTTGCAGGAGAACCCGGATAAAATAGGAGAGTGGGCAACTGCATGGCAGATGAGGTTTAATTTTGAAAAGTGTAAAGTAATGCATTTTGGGGTTAAAAATAAGAAAGCAGAATACACATTAAGGGTACTCCACTAAGATTCAGAAGTCAGAAATGGAAAAAGATTTGGGGGTCATAGTTGACCGCAGATTGAATAATAGCACCTAAAGCCAGGCTGCAGCAAACAAAGCTAGCAGAGTACTGTCTTGTATTAAAAAGGGAATGTACTGTAGAGACAAATAAATAATTTTGCCACTTTATAGATCACTGGTTCAGCCTCATGCTGAATATGCAGTTCAGTTTTGGTCACCAGTCCACAGAAGGGATTTCCTGGAGCTGGAAAGAGTCCAGGGAAGGGCAACTAAACTACGGTAATTAAGGGGCTGGAGGATCAAAGCTATGAGACAAGGTTGCTAAGTTTAAACTTGTTAATGCTGGAAGTGAGGAGATTAAGAGGGGACATGATTTTGCTGTACACAATGTTCAGTGGTGATGGAAACATCGGCACTAAACCTTTTACTGTAACCTCCTTAACAAGGACTAGAGGCCACCACCTAAAATTGGTGGAGAAAAGATTTATTCACAAAGGGATTAAGGGCTTCTTTTTAGTTAGAGCAGTAAAATTTTGGAACTATCTGCCACAAGCAGTGATATCTGCTAAGAATATTGATTCGGTCAAAAATCAATTCGATACCATCCTAAAAGACCGTAACATACAGGGGTACGGGTATTCTTAAATACTAGACAACACAGGGACTCTTATACACACGCACACAAGTGCACAACTGTATAATGTATCAACATTAAACCTCATTTGTCATGTTGTTGCTTAATCAGCTAGTGATTGGCTTGGAAGTTAGAGACATCTTGCATGAACTACTTACAAATTCTACTAGAAAGCTTTGTGTCATCTGCAAACACAGACATTGGGGGAATTTATCAAAACTGGAGCAGGCATAATCTAAAGCAGAGTTGCACTGCAACCAATCAGCTTCTAGCTCTCATTTTCAAACCTTACCTGAGCAAACTGAAGAGAGATGCTGATTGGTTGTCATGGGCAACTGCTCCGGGTTCTCTCTAGAGCTGCAGCTAACGATTATTTTCAAAATCGATTAGTTAGCCGATTATTAAGTTCGATTAATCGGTTAATCGGATAAACTATAAAATAAAGTTTAAAAAATGGCTCCAGTGATAGGACTACTAGTTTGTATTGAGGTTGTAGTCCATCACAGGAGCAAGCTTGGAGCGGTGGAAGTAAAAAAGAAAAAAAGATAGTGTGGTGTGCAATATAGTGAAATGGAAAGTGTAAAATTATACAGCAATGCATGCAGAATGGCACCGGCTATAGAGGACTACAAAACCCAGCAATAGTACATTATAC
>NW_017306729.1:508481-512092 GCF_000935625.1 Nanorana parkeri
TGTATACTTTAATTTTTTATTCACAAAGGGATTAAGAGCTTCTTTTTAGTTAGAGCAGTAAAATTTTGGAACTCTCTGCCACAAGCAGTGATACTAGACAACACAGGGACTCTTATACACACGCACAATCAACACACACACACAAAGGTTGGACTTGATGGACATGTGTCTTTTTTCAACCTCAAATACTATGTAACTATGATTAAATCTGTAGGTTATTTAAAATATTAAACAGGTCTTGCATAACATGCTGTAGTTTAAACGAGGTGTTACTCAGTTTAAAAAGTTCCTAGGTTATCCATTCTAATATGCGTGAAAAGATCAGAAAAGAGGAAAACGCAACAATTAAAAATCATGTGCCACACTTCATTGGCTAGAATATCCTGCAGCACAGTAAGGCCCGTTTACACATTAGCAGCTTTCTGTGTGTATTCGTACGTGCGGAAAGGAGCTAAACATGAAAACTAGTACATTACAATGTACCTGGCTCACACCTGCGCGACGTCCATGCAGTATGAAGATGCGAGTCACGTAAAAAAGTCCAAGAGCGATGTCCTGGGCGGATTCCACGCGTTGCGGCTATGGTAGAAGCCACAAATGCGCAGAATCTGCACGTATGATAAAATATGTGCATTTTCGTGCCGCTCAGAAAACACAAACGAATTGAGCCTTAACAGATAAAACATTAATGTTGCATTTTCAGATTATCTGATACTTTGCCCAAACAAATAATGTACAAATTTCAAGATTATACTTACCTATGACCCTACTTCTCTAAGCTCTTTACCACATTTACACTGTCCAACCTCAGACGTAACTGTAGAGTCATACCCGAATGTGCAAGTCACAACCATCATTCACTTCATTAAAAATCCAAACCAGACAAACAAATGGGCTTTCTTTTTATAAGTAACTGATGCAGGTTCAGCTCTGCAGGTTTTGGGCAGAATCTGTATGACACAGTCAACAAGCTTCTACTGGGGAGGGGAAGGGGCAAAAGAGCACAGGTTAAATTTTCAGGAGGCATCTACTTGTACATGTTAACAAAATCAGCTATTTTTTGTTAATTGAGGATTGTTTATATCTAGCCCTTTCCTGTACTATACACTTGCACATAATATTTAGTTAAAGTTGAAGATGTTTACAGACTGTACAGCCAAATATAGTGATTTGTGGGATTTAGTCAATGATCTTAGGACTAGATTCAATTGCTGTCTTCATAGAGAAGAAGGCACCTTTGGCCATGGGTCCACCATGTGTGTTTATTTGTATCCCATATGTAATTCATTGACTATTGTTAATTTTCTACATGTCTGTGTCGTGCAGCTCATTTCCCTCTTGTTCCAATCAGTTAACTAATATAACAGGTTTTTACAGACGCATACTCTATTTCCCACCTTGGCGAACAGAAAATAGCAGAAGTGTCATTACTATTTTGAGTTTATCCTGCATACTCAGTCTTTTTTCAAATTATTTCTCTATGGATGCAACTAACACCTATTCTTCTGGTAAGCAGACAGTCCAAAATTGGACCAACTGTCTTCCAGAGGGAGCAACAGTAGCTATCCTTTATACATTAACAGCAAGACTTGTAAATACATTTCTGCTGTGCATGACTGAAAGGTTCTCTTGATGGGGCAGAGGCACCAAGCAGTGAATGCACATGGCTTCTCACATTTGGCAGGGCATTCATTCCTTTTTGCTGTTGCTCAGTTCACAATGGTCTCCAAAGTGCGTCTCCAAATCCTGCTGTAGAGGTGATTTGCTAAGCACACTCTGTTTCCACAATCAACCACAGACTAAAGCCCGTAACACACTGCATATGAAACCGTGCAAAGCAAAGCTGTGAGGTGTGGATCTTCGCATGCAGTGTGTGACAGCAGCGTGGCAAAATGAAAGACTGCATATTTAGGCAATCGACTTGCGTGTAACCACTCAATGGACTTCACATCCTGACACATAGGGGTTGATTTACTAACCTTGTAAACACGCCACAAACAAGTATACACCTCTGGAATCTAGACACCTTTGTAGTGTGTACACACCCAGCAGGTGTTTTGTGCATAGCCCTGCATGAATTGCAAGGTGATGTTGTGTAAATTAGCTCTGTGTTGTGTTGCTTGCGTTGATGAATGCAGGAATGTAAATGCATGAGCTAACCATTTTTGTCTAAACTGTGAAGCAGCATTATATATGCATCATGTGCATGATTTTTCCATATATGGCATTAGTGGAAATATGCTTAGAGACTTGCATGCCGCTATTAGAGCGGCGTGTAGCCTATGGCGCATGCTACATGACGCGCACGCACGTAAATAAATAAAAACGCGCCATAACGGCATGAAAATGTGACACGTTGCTCGTGTTTGGTTGATAAATACGTTTTGCTGTGCAAAAATGCACACGCACCTGGTGTGTGCGTGTGTTTAGGTTAGTAAATCACCCCCATAGTTTTATAAGTGCAAGCCGACTGGCTGAAGATGGAATTTTTCATCTCGGCATGCTCAGCAATGCAAGTTCTCGCAAGCTGATGTGGCAGAGTGAAAATTACAAGAGACACATTTCTATTCCTTAAAAACCCAGTGATGCTAATGTGGAAACATATATGTAAAACCTTCCCTGATAACAAATGATGCATAGCCATTGAACAATCATTCAAGTCTACTTAATGTGCTAGCCATTGGGAACTACAAAAAAAAACTCTCCTTAGCACATATATTGGCACTGCAGGTTTCTGTGGTCACACTGGAACCAAGTCTTTAGACTCATCTTGGGCATCACTTCTCGGTCTGTTCCATCTGCCATAGAACTAGTTCTACTCCACATCAACACTGATGGACTCCCTTACGATTATAGAATGATTATTCTACGTACACTTTGCAGCCAAAATCAACCCATAAATGTAGTTCCTGCACTCTTCCAGGGCTTGCGGATGTCATTAGAGACCTGCAATTACAATGTTCATATGAACAATCTACATGGGATAAATTACTTACACATCTTTGCTGTTTTATGTAATAGGCATATAGGATACCTAGGATATAAAATAACCACATAGACTAGCAATGTAACCTTCCTTTTGTTACTGTTAGTTTATTCCTATTGTTTTCTTACTATTATTTCCACAAATAACAATAAGCAAAAGCATGCTCCTTAGCTTAGTGTTACATTTTAGAATAATCAATCCATCTTATATGTGTCTATTGCTCTACAGTTTTGTAATCTGTGTTGTAATATACTGCTGATATTTGTGTTATACCTTTTGGCAGTGTAACATTAATGCAGTAACTACTGTATGTGCAACTGTACTCACTTACAAATGCTTATTAAGAACAACTGAATGACGCATTATTCCATGATAATTTTTAAAATAATTTCAAAATATGGTAAATTGTAATCAATAGCAACTAATCATTAGCTTTATTTGTACTAGATGTTTTTATCTGTTAAGAACCAATATTTGATTAGTTGGTAATACAAAGATTATGACACACTTCTGCTCTGTGTTATGAAATAAGGCTCTATGAGGATTATGCATATAAAAGTGTGCCAACAAAAAAAAATATTCTTGCCTATCGAAACCAATCAGCTTCCAACTGTAATTTCTACAG
>NW_017306729.1:512159-515358 GCF_000935625.1 Nanorana parkeri
ACATCTGTCATTCATTTTGATTACTAAGGGGGTTATTCACAAAGCTGCCGAAAGCAACCGAGTGAATAACCCAGCCGAAGTGAAGTGCGCCGATCTACGTTCGGCTATTTACTCCGGCTCAGTACGGCTGAAATCAGTATGGCTCTGCATGTTCGGCTGAGCCCAAAGTGCACAAGGACATCTACGTCAGAATTTTGGCAGCTCACTCCCTGCTGTTCACCCCTATTCACATAAGGGCTGAACGGCAATGAGTGAATAGCCAAATGTCGCCGTAAGGCATTCGGCTTGGTTATTCTGCTCGGTACCTCCATGGTACCGAGCAGAATAGAAAATAGTGAAAATAGTAGAGAGAAAAAAGGTTATAAAATATTTTTATATTTTTACTAAACAGTGAAATTAAAAAAAATATATATATTTTTTTTAAAAACAATTGGGCCAACTGTTTCCTATTGGCTGGCACCTGGGAAAGTCTTCTAGCAGGTCCCGGCCTATGAATAATAGACATGTGCGATTTGTTTCGTTACGAATCGAAATTCGTACAAATTTTCCTGAAATTCGTAGATTCGTAAGCATACGAAATCCGAATGGCAGTTTCCGAATTTATGTCCGAAATACGAAATTCCGTTAACGAATTTCGGATCCGAATTTCTTTGAAACGGGAACTAATATTACCCATGTAAATGAGGTTGAACAACATGACAAGATTTTTTTTTTAATCCGAAATACGGATCCGCTGCTGCTGAGAGTTGCATTACAATACAATACACAGGCAGGAAATACGAAATTCCGTTGACGTATTTTCGTTCAGTTACGAACATTCGTTATATTGAAGTTAAAAAGCAAAGTACATTTATATTGGAGTTGATGGTAGTTTTTTTAATTACGAAATACGAAATTCGGATACGGAATCCGTTAACGGAATTCGTATTTCGTTTTGATTGACCAATCAGAGGTTCTCTTCTGCTGCTGAGAGTTGCATTACAATATACAGGCAGGAAATACGAAATTCCGTTGACATATTTTCGTTCCGTTACGAACATTCGTTATATTGAAGTTAAAAAGCAAAGTACATTTATATTGGAGTTACTTGATGGTAGTTTTTTTTTATACGAAATACGAAATTCGGATACGGAATCCGTTAACGGAATTCGTATTTCGTTTTGGTTGACCAATCAGAGGTTCTCTAATCTCTTCTGCTGATGAGAGTTGCATTACAATATACAGGCAGGAAATACGAAATTCCGTTGACGTATTTTCGTTCCGTTACGAACATTCGTTATATTGAATGTAAAAAGCAAAGTACATTTATATTGGAGTTGATGGTAGTTTTTTTTAAAGTCCGAAATACGAAATTCGCATACGGAATCCGTTAACGGAATTCGTATTTCGGATACAAAAACAACTACCACATAGAATCCAATATTAACAAAGGTATTTTTGCTTTTTAACTTCATCATAACGAATGTTCGTAAAGTTACGAAAATGTGCCGAAACTAACGAAAATCCGTATTGAGTTTCGGATACGAATTACGAAATACAAAATAATGGATATTACGAAACGGAACGAAACAAAACAAATTTTTTGACGGCGCACAAGTCTAATGAATAACAACTGGGCAGTCACGGCCGGCTCCGCCCAGTTGTTATTGTTTATTGACAGATCAGCGTCCCCAGGTCATTTGGGGACACTGATCTGTCATTATAACTTGGCAGAGCCAGCCGTGAGATCACCCTGCCCAGCTGTCATTTGTGAATAGCTCGTACAGCAGCCCTTCGGTTCGGCGGCCAAACAGACCTGAAGGATTAGCCGAAGCTTTGGCTGGATCCTTCGGCTCCTTTGTGAATAGCCCCGTAAGAAGATGTATAAAAAATTGTTTATATAGTACATATTTTTTTACTACTTTAAATACTGCTTTTTGAAAGCTTTGCAAGACTGGAAGTAAAAAATAGTTGTGGTATTTTAAGCTTTACTAAGCCATTTATGGAAATGTAATTTTCTCCAAACTGTCTTTACCATAAATTTTGTAAATTATTGGAAATCAAATGTAGAATATATTTAGGCTGCATATAATTTGACCTTTTAAAACAGTGCTTATTGCAGCTAAACAGTCCACTGAATCTCACACTAGTGCACAAATATTAATGTATACACACCAGTCTTTTTGGCATATACCAGATTGAAAAACTGGATTGTCGGATGATATTATTTTTGTATGCTTTTATCACTGTAAATCAATTCACAGAAAAAGTATGAATTATGCATGCTAATATTTTCAAGCTTAGTTGCCAAGAGAACATTATCTCTTTCTCTATTGGTATTATCATGTTAATGGAAAGTCACTATTAATAATGAGCATAGCATAGCTTGAACATTAGGAAAGTTTATTTTCATTGAATTTGCAAGCTAATAATTACTATTTACCTTGTTTATAAACATATGCTAAGTCTACTAAATAATACTTTTATTACAAATTTCCATGATACTAATGTTTAAATCTGGATAAAAAAAAAACAATTAATAACTTGTGAGTATATAAAGCTTTGAATTTTAAAGGCTTAGTAAATTTTTTGCAAAATGTAGTTAATGCATCAACAATTATATAATAAAAAAGTGCATTTATTAAACTTTTGCATTGAGATCTGCAGCGCATGTGAACGCATTTGCATCATGGGTGCAATGCCCAGACTCATGCTATGATTAGCCCCAGCCCCAGGTCCAAATGGAGGTGTAGATCTGACTGGACTACAATCGCTGTTGCGTCACCACTCTGCTGCAGCATGCATAGCTGAGTCCCTCTGCCGATGGGACTAGCAGTATTTACATTAAGCAATCCCAGTGAATGGGTTGTGTGGTTGTGTAGGCATAGCCATGCACAGCCGCAGTAAGTAAAAAAAATTACAATAAGCTACAGCAAGAAGCACCCGCCCAATTCAGGTAATGGGGAGTGGTTTGGATTTAGAGGGATAGTGTATGCGACCATGCTTCATGTTACAACATAAATATGGGTGTAACGTTCAGCAAGGGAAATCCCATAATTTACTCTGGGCATGGTTCACACCTGGGCGTATTTCAGCCCGTGGAAACGCGCTGAAAAACACCCTACGCCAAAACAAGTACAGGAGCTTCTTTGGGGCGTTTTTCAGCGCGTATCCATTGTTATTCCCGAGTGTGGCTGGGGGTTAACAAAGCGGTAACCCC
>NW_017306729.1:516265-525740 GCF_000935625.1 Nanorana parkeri
AGGGGGAGGGGGGAGGAACCGCGGGGAAGGTTAAAAATTTAAAAAAAAAAAAAAAAAAAAAAAAAAAAAAAAAAACATACCGCCATGGAGGTATAATGCGCATTTCACGAAAAAACGTGTTTAAAAAAACGAGCTGAAAAAGGAGCAGAAAAAACGCACCTATGGTACCTATGGTACGCCCAGGTGTGAACCCAGCCTTAAGCACAGTTGTATGTTTTGTAATTAATATGTTAAAAAGGAAGAGTGTAAAAAGGGTAGGTATTATACTTAGTTCTTCCAAAGATCACAGTTTTACCCTTTTGCTGCCAAGGGCATAAAGCGTGTGTTGGAATAGGACCGCTTCTAGCTAGCCAGCACAGTAAGCCTTACATTTCCTTTGCATTGCCTTCTGCTATAAGCTCATGAACTTACAACAGACATGTCCCCTAAACTTTTATGATTAAACAAATAGCTGTTATCAGTTGTTTGCAGCCATTCATTAAATATATGACCTCCCTGCTACCACCACCACTCTGCAGTGTGCTTTGCCTGTCACTGATCCTTCCACTCTTTTCCGCAATCTGCTTTCCTACTGTGTGCTTGCTGCTCTCCCATACCTCTCAGTGTGCTCTAATCCCGCAGCTCTGCCCACTTGTGTCCACCTCTCAAGAATGGGTCAGTCTTATATTCCTGCCCTTAATTTCTTGTCTCAAAATCCCTTTGATCTCCTGTCACAGAGCTGTGCCGGTCCCGGACGCATCGGGCACAGCGGATCTCGGGACCAGCAACGGCAGTGACAGCTGCTAATCGCTTGAATGTAAGCTCCCGGCCGCCTGTGTAATTACAACGGCCGGCCGGGAAGCTGCATGTCGGGCTCCACCGTTCTCTTGTCACAGACGAGCGGACGAGTGGATTTTTCAAGCCCTGCATATGGCCTTTATGGGATTATGTTTGTTTTTTACCTTTTTTTCATGGAAATCATAGAAAAAAAAGTGTTCCAAACTGAGTTCCGGCACACAATATCACTTTTTGAACAGAAGGCACATCTAGAAAGTGTCCAGACCCATTTGCTAAAGGAAATTGTTTAGTTAGGGCTTTTCTTTGTTTTGTGACAATTTCTTTTTTTGGTTTTCTATTGGATAAGGACTGCAATGTTCAGGATGTTTGAACATAGTTCCAAGTGAGACCCTGGATAACAGGATAGGCCAATTCAGGCTACAAGGTGAAGTTTGGCAATCTGTAGCATATCTGTGATAAGGGGCTATCCAAGAATAATCTGATCATCTTTTCCACAATGTTGATTAAATGTTGAAGATACTACTAATGCTTTTTCTTGTGCTGGTGGATGTGTGATAGCGGCATGATAATTTAGTTGGGGCAGTGAAAGTCCTTATTCTGACAGAGGTTTTAATCCACTCTATCCAAAACTAAAAACATAAGGCTTTGACTGTTGATATACTTTAAATTTTGCTAAACATACATTTTACTATATGTTTTTGTAGTTGTCTGTACATCCAGCTTGCTCATTTGAAGACTAGTGAGATAGGACCATTAAATTATATACATGGCAAACAAAATAGGCAATGAATACTGACTTTTTCATTTTGTGAGAAAGACCAGCAAACCAAGACTTCAGATAAACAACAGAGATTCATATATTGTTTCATGAAAAATTAAACTTAACTCAGTATTAAACTTAAACATGCGGGTGCAGAAAATTTGGGCCTTGGGTGTTGGTGGTGCACTAAACCAAAAACATTACTTTAAGATAGAATAATCACCCACAAAGTTAGGCAGCCTAGGCAGTCTTCCAGAGATCCCAGATCCCCGACAAATGTAATCGGTTACATCTGCATCAGAAGATCGATAGCTGCTGCTGATCCAGGACTGATTAATTTTGATAAATGTCACAGAGTCTGTGGACAGATGCACTCTTTTATCTGTCCCAAAACCTCCAGCAGCACTGAATGTCCGTTCAGAAAGTATGCTGGATACAGGGCAGCCCAGTGGCTCCATTGCATATTGGGTAAGTTCTGGCCAGTGATCCATTCTCAAGACCCAGTATGCCAGTGGATCATCTGTTGGAAAGGTCTCCATGTCTGCTCTTGCACTTAGGTAATCTCGCACCATATGATGCAGATGCTGCCGATGGGTGCCTAAAGCTAACAGCCTTGGCGCTGAGGACTAAAAAAATTTTTAAAGGCATCAGTCAGGCGTCCCCCTTCTCAACCGCTCTTCCTTTGACCAACCAACGCTTTAGAAACAATTATTTCATGAAATGGTACCAGTGTCTGGAAAGGTGTTACACAAGTTTCTCTTCAACACGTCCTCTAGTTGTTTCATGCTGTGCTCCCTTTGTGAGGGCAGGATGAGCTCTGCAACTTTACACTTGTAACGTGGATCAAGAAGGGTTGTCAACCAGTATTGATCCCTCTCCTTGATACCGCAAATCCTTTGTCGTTTTGCAGAATAAGGCAGCCCATGCACCTTAACTTTGAGGAGGCATGAGAATCAGAGTCTTCAGGGTCACTGCAGGATGACACAATCATGAACTACCTCCTCCCAGCCATGTACTATGCCTTGGGTTTCTGGGGACTGAAAACCATACCTTGAGGACTGCCGTATGTCATCCTCTGCTTCATTGCCCCCACGGCTGCCATAGTCCTCCTTGTGTGTGTTCTGCGGCCCCGCAGGAATGGTTTCTGCATAAAGGGGGCTTGAGAGGAAAGGAAGTCCTCCTCTTCCTCTCGCTGTTCTGCCTCAAGTGACCTAACCATAATTCCATGCAGAGTATGTTCCAGCAGGAACACCAAAGGAATTGTGTCACTGATGCATGCATTGTCACAGCTCACCATCCTTGTCGCCTCCTCAAATGGTGACAGTGCAGTGCATTCATCCTTTATCAGCAGCCACTGATGTGGGGAAAAAAGCCAAGGTCCCCTGAGCCTGTCCTTGTGCCATATTCACACAGGTACTCGTTAATGGCACTCTGCTGCATGTGCAGCCGATGCAGCATTGCCAAAGTTGAGTTCCACCTTGTGGGAATGTCACAAATCAGGCGGTTTGTGGGCAGGTTGAATTCCTGTTGAATTTCAGCCAGACGAACACTGGCTGGGTATGACCGCCTGAAATTGCTATAGACTTTTCTTGCCTGCCTCAAAAGATCTTGCAGCTCTGGGTACCACCACACTGCACCACCAAATTGAGGATGTGTGCCAAGCATGGTACATGTGTCAACTTTCCCTGTCAAAGGGCAGAGAGAAGGTTGCTGCCATTGTCGCATACAACAATTCCTGGCTCAAGCTGCCATGGCATTAACCACCTCTGGGCCTGCGCCTAGAGAGCTGAAAGAATCTCTGCCCGGTGTGGCTCCAGTCCCCTAGACAAACCAGCTGAAGCACTGCACGGCATCTTTTAGCCTGACCCGTTGTGTAACCCCTTGAGCGCTTAGGGAGAACTGGTGGTTCACAGGACAATTCAGCAGAAGAGGCCATCATGGAGGATGAAGAGGAGGGGGTGGAGCAGACAGATCTCACATCATCACCACCAGCTTTTGTGATGATGTGTTAATGTTAGAGTATTTTCTTAAATTATTTTTGTGTTTGTAATTTGACAGTAAGATGTTAGTGAGCTTAGTTGTGTACTGGCTAGTGTTCTCTAAGTGTGGAGTTAAAATTTCAGTCAGATGCTGTGTTGTGTTTTCTCTAGCACACCTATCAGGGTGTGCTAGAGATAACATTCCATCTTAAGGATCAGAGGCGTAACTAGAACCTTCAGAGCCCAGGTGCAAGACACAAACCTACCGCCATGGCACCGTGTAGTTAACAGGAAGGCTGCCGAGGTCCCCAGCAAGCGCGGGACCTCAGGCAACCACTCCAGCTTAAAAATGTAGTGCTGGTGTTCTGTCAAGAACGCCAACCCAGTATCTGCGCTTGCGCGCAGACAGGATTAACAAGGAAACAGGCATTTATTTACAAAGTATTTGTTTGTAATGGTTAATTGTGACCGTTAATAATATGCCATCCATGGCAGTAAATGATGGTTGGCATATTATTAACGGTCACAATTAACGATTTAAACTAAATACTTTGTCAATAAATTTCTGTTTCCTCAATAATACTGGTCTGTGGGCAAGCCCAGATGCTGAGGTTGGCAAATTCCACTACGTCGGCGCTCTCAACAGAACACCGGGAACTGCACTTAGTATCGGGGCATTTTCACGAGTATGGTACATTATACATTACATTATAATAAAAATCAGCAATGCAGAATACCACCAGCTTCCCATTGCCATCCTGCCACTTCTAAGACTGAGAATACACAGTTGTCAAGGAGCCACTGTTGATATTTAAGTGTCCAGTCAGTAAAGCCCTGTGAGAGAGGGACCAAGAAAGTTTAGAAGACATGGAGAAGAACAGAGGACTATGTTTAAATAAATCTACAGGTATCCTGTGCTCCCCTCCTCCTCCTTTCTATCTCTATGCACATGCTATTAAACCATCTCTTAAAATGTATTTAAAGTGACTGGTGCCCATCATTTTGATCATCTTATGGCAAGAACTTCAGCCTGAAAAAAATGTCCCTGGGACATTTATCGCCAAGTTAGTGGATCTGGGACATTTGTAATGTCATTATTGAGTACAAAAAACCCCATACTTCCTTGAACTATGTCTGTGTGGTTACCAATAGCGTTACACTATCAAAAACTCTTTAAACTACATTATGAGGTTCAACATTACTTAAATGATACAGTTGCTCCTCCGCAAGAAAGACTCTTGCACAGTGTGCAGTTTTTATGGATTCTAAATAGTTTATTTATGGAATGGTTCATACATTGCAAAACAAAACTGATCAACAAATTTTAATATATAAATTAACTTTGAAGACATTAATCAAGACATAGACAACTAGTTAACACCATTAGTTTAAAGAGGGCTCATAACAATCAAACATAATTAAGCTTTCAACAGTCTGTTGTAGTCAGGTTAATAAATGAAGACTTGTCATTCATTTGCTGTTATAATGTTCTATGATTATGGGTGGTATCAGAGGCGGCTCTCTAATTAGGCAAATTAGGCGGTCGCCTTAGGCCTCGCACTCCCGAGGGCCTCGCGGCCGCCTAGTTTGCCCTGTCGGCACATCACCTCCCTGACAGCCAAGTAGCATTATGACCTCTCAGACCTGTCACTGTCAAACGGAGACTCTACGTTTGACAGCGACAGGGCTGAGACCTCATCCGTTTCCTCGGTCAATCCATTCGGTCTTCTGGAGCTCCGCCCACCAGCCAATGAGAAGATACCTCACCCCTCCCATCCACCGCACGAGGCTCTCAATCTGGCTGGGAGGGTGGAGTTTACCTTCAGACGCGGATGCAGACGTCGGCGGCACCAGCTGGTCCTTCATGATCTGCTTTCTTCTGCCAGCTCCCGCCCTCGAGAAGACGCGGCCCCTATGACAGAAAAAAATTTGTCGAGTGGCCCCAGAGACGGAAGAGGTGGGGGGCGAAGGGGACAGAGACACCGACGGAGGTGGGAGGCGTCACCGGAGCACCAGTCGGGCGGCGAAGATGACAAGGAGGCTGTGTCGGGTGCAGAGGATGAGGAGGACGTATAAAGCCGGGTGGGGTAAATTTAGTGTGTGGGGGGGGAGGCGCCAAGTTTTGTCTTGCCTAGGGCAGCCCCAAACCAGAATACGCCACTGACTATAGCTGCCCTGGTGGTATTTAGCGTTGCTGTTTAATGATTATACAGCAATGCTGAATACCACCAGCTATACAGGACTTCAAATCCCAGACACATTATAATCTAGAGCCGCCACTGGGTGGTATATACAGTATAGTGTAGATTCAAAGGTTTGTCACAAGTTTTTACATACCGAGATAAACATTTACAGCAGACCGGCTGATTCATGTACATATTGAAGTACTTTTCACTGGATCACTGTTTATATAGATGTCTTGCTACGAACTAATGCAACCAGAGGATTACAAATATATACCTTTGTTGGATTACATATGTAGCATTGGCTTTGAATGAAATAGTACTGGCTCCTTTACTCAATTTTAAATGCACAGTGACTATTTGTGAACCATTGATACTGTGTGTGAACAAACCCTTTTCATATCAGTTACATAGTTACATAGTATTTGAGGTTGAATAAAGACATAAGTCCATTAAGTCCAACTTGTATTTATGAGCTGGTGTGTGCATGTATATGTGTCAATGTGTGATTTTTCTCTTAGCAGTACCTGTACCCCTGTATATTATGGTCTCCTAGGAACTCATCCAGGAGTCTCTTGAATGATTCCACACTCTTAGCTGAAATCACTTCCTGTGGCAGCGAGTTCCAGACCTTAACCGCTCTAACTGTGAAGAACCCCCTGCGCCCGGTGTGGTGAAATTTTTTTTCCACCAATTTTTGGTTGTGCCCTCTGGTCTTTGTTACAGAGCTTACCGTAAACAGTGGAAAATTAGACTCACAAAGATTAGATTGTGTTTAAACCATTGAGCTTCATTTAATGCTCAAATAATGTATGTTGCACATTGGTTGTTAAATGAGGTCTATTCACAAAAGGGTGAAGAGTTTGGAGAAGGCAGGAGAAGTGAACAATCTAGGACAAAATAGCCGATTTGGAAAAATTCTCCAATTCAGCTCACTTTCCAGTTCAGCTATGTTGTCCTAGATTGTTCACTTCTCCTGCCTTCTCCAAACCCTTCACCCTTTTGTGAATAGACCTGTAAGTATGTATAGTACATATCCACGTAAGAAAAGGGTACACCTCTTTAATATGATAATACTATTTTGGATTTTTGGGTGACCTATATGCTCTTACAGTGTATTTCTGCATTTTGAAGTAAAAAAAAAATAAAAAAAGTTTGGGCTTCAGTCTTACTTTAAGTGGTTTTTAGAAGTATCTATAACTAATAAAGTGATCTGTATTGTAGTTCCCTCCTTGGAGGATATACATATTTGTTTATTTGAAATATGCATTATATTTTCGTGTTATCTGTAGTAGACATAAAATGGATACAAGGTCTCTTTGATGTATAACTTTGCCCAGTGCCTCCAGATTTATATGTATGAGTGTTCAGTTACCATGTGTTTTTTTGCTGGTGTTATTTATACAAAGTGATGTCAGATATAATATATAAATATAAATATATAACACAATAAAAGCTGTTTGGTAAAGCTAAAGTTTGTTCTCATGCTAACATGCTGATTACATTTTGAAATGAATCCTGTTTTCATTACATACCTTATTTAGACAAAGTGACATCATCACTGGGTCTCTTTGCGTCTCTATGCAATGCAGGCAGCTCATAGCTGATGCAATGCAAGCAGCGTGTTGTACATAGCTTCCTGAAAACATCACAGCACTCCCCTCAAGAGTCCTAAGCCCAGATGCAAGCATTGGCTGGCTATTGGAGGGAGTCATACAAATAACAAAATGGCTTGACGGGTGGATGTCAGTCTGGAGGAGTAAGCATTCCTAGGTAGACTGAATTTGCATGAAAGTTTCCCTAGGTAACAGCCACATATGATGCCGAGCCTCCATGATTAAAATAATTGTAAACCAATGAATGAAAAGGGTGGGCCAGGAAGGCTGAGGAAGAAGGAGCTAGATAATGCTGGATGCCATCTAGCCCAGAAATGATTGGAGCTCTATCTGACTTGCTGTAGCTTCTAATGCACACTATGAGAAGGTACTGTGTGTCACTGATTTCAGTTTAAGCTATTACAATGCAGAAGAGGAACATGTACAACTGTGCAAGACTAGAGGGGAGATAGGAGTTCAGATTGAAAGCCTCAGAGAAGCTATGTCAGTTATTCATGTGGGAGGATAGATAGATAGATAGATAGATAGATAGATAGATAGATAGATAGATAGATAGATAATGGTGTTTTGAGTTTAAATACACCTATCAAAGGAAATGTGCTGAGAAAAATACAGAGGCTCCAATTGCTGAGCATCTTCTGAAAATTCGAGTTGCCTGGCTGTCTCTGACTTCAATACTTCAATACTTTGAGACACTGACCTGGAATAAGCATGCCTTTTAGAAAGTCAGACGTAAGTCAGATCTTCTGATCACCAAACAATATTTACATTTGGCTGTAGGCATCTGATACTGAAGCATTCAGATTCACATCTTTAGTAAACATTAAAGACACTGGGGTTGATTTACTAACCTTATAAACACACCACGAACGTGTATACACCTCTGCAGTGTGTTCCCTCCCAGCATGATCTATGGGTGGAATCTAAACACCTTTGTAATGTGTACACACCCAGCAGGTGTGTTGTGCAAAGCCCTGAAGGAATTCCAAGGTGATGTTGGGTAAATTAGCTCTATGTTGTGTTGCTTGCGTTGATGAATGCAAGGAATGTAAATGCATGAGCTAACCATTTTTGTCTAAACTGTGAAGCAGCATTATATATGCATCATGTGCATGATTTTTACATATATGGCATTACTGGAAATATGCTTTTAGAGACTTTTTGGTTGATAAATACGTTTTGCTGTGTGAAAATCACACACACCTGGTGTGTGTGTGTGTGTTTAGGTTAGTAAATCACCCCCACTGAGTTAGTATAATGGCCAGGAAACTAGTATGTGCATAGGCGGTCAGCAATGGCAGCCTCCATATTCTCTTTCCTTTAAAGTGAGTACATATTTAACAAAAATAATTTTACCCAACTTTCAAAACTATAACTGGAAGAAAAGTTATCGTCTAACACCCCATCCCTCAGGAGTGTTGTCAGTATGCATCAGTTCATTCTGGGTCAGATCCTGATTGAGACAGTTTAGGTTGCTTGTGTTTCATATCACCACTAAGCCTCCAGCCTCCAATCAACTGCATCTCTATGGCCTTAAACGTTTTAACCCAAATCTGAAAGATTTTGACATTCTTCATAGATTTTTAATGAATATACAGTATGTGCTGCCAAAACTTTGTTTTAGTTTTGTATAGAATAGGCAGAGGTTGAAATTCCTGTCACTTTTTTATACTGTCTGTGTCCAGCTGGGGATATTTTCCTTCACGTCCTGTCAGAGGGCTGCAACAGGAAGTAAAAGTAATTCTCTACAAAGTGATTGGAATTACCCTCCTAGACAGTTTTCACCTTAACAGCTATCCTTAGCAGCAGATTTACCTTTATCTTTTGTTCTAGTGACAAATTCATATTTTGGATTTTCTATCATTTCGTGCCATTGTGACACAGGGTATCTCTACTTAACAGGGATACAGACAGCAATAGAAATGTTAGCGTGGTCTAATCCTTCAATCCTCTGTACAAAACTAGATTAAAAAAAGTTTTACTATACATTACATGCACTTTAAACTGTGAACCAGTTGCATAAAAATCTACTGTCAATAATAGCCATTGTTCAGATATTAACCGACAGTAGGTGTTATATTTTGAGGGCATTATTTGTGATGAATAATATGGCATAGCCTAATAAAATTACTCTTAATTTTAAAAAAATTAATATATATA
>NW_017306729.1:526574-528959 GCF_000935625.1 Nanorana parkeri
ATATATATATATATATAAAAGCATGTTCTTATAATAAAATAAAAAAACAATACTTTAAAGTTACAAAGTCATTTTAAAGTAGGCCAGTACCAACAGCTGATCCATTACAGCACTATTAACTGCTATTTATACTAATAAAGGCCTCAACTTTCTTTTGATTATACATCTGCCTTTCTTTTATATTAATTATATGCAATAATAAATTAAAATTCTCAGAAAAAAAACAGTGCACTTTACTGCCAGTGTTTACACATCGTGATCCCAGGCTGATTGAATTCAGATTGTAGGTTGTGAGGAGTAGGCATGCCCTAATTTAAAATTCCACGAAATATAAATGCATCAAATACACTATTCATGTGCTTTGTTCTCAAAGCTTGACAAATAAGCTGTCTAGATTAGAACAAAATATGTGCTACAACCTCCACACCATTAATTCCCATTTACAGAGTGCTAAATATAAAAACACAACAGCAGTGTTAATGAAGCAAGTTCTTGTTCAGGCTGGAAAAAAAAAACACTTGAGAAGCAATGCAACAGCATTTCCTACTACATGGCTGATTAGCTAATGTAAATGAATGACTTTTCATTATCTGTTCTGTATGGCAGAAGATAATCATGATCAAACCTCGCGCACAGACATAACAACATCACCGCTGGATAGCCACTGGAAATGGTGCTATAATTTCCGTAATAGAGCATTTCAACATGGCAGCTTGGTGCCCTTCTGTACAACATGATTATGTGACCAACAGCCTACTTCTTCTCTATAGGCTATTTTGATCATTAATTGAAGGAATGTGCATGGCAGCATTAATTAACACATCGAGGGGAAGGGGGAAAAAGAAAACAGCATGTGAGATCAGCACATTTAATGACCTAGCAATATAATTCAGCTACACATCCTGCCTACCCAAGTATTAGTGTTCGCTGCTTCAGCAGGATTCATAGCCACTGCAGCTAGCCAGAGGAAAAAGGTGTGTGTGTGTGTGTGTGTAGGGAGAAGGGGGGTAGTATGGCAGATTTAAAGGAATAAACAGCAAAGCCCTTCATAGCTCTCTGCCTAATAAAGCATCTGTTAAACCAGTAAAATGAAGCATTTCCATTGTGTTTAATTAGCTCCGCCAGACTAATGCAGCCTTCCTTATCTAGCAAAAGTCAGCCCAGGAGCTGGCCATTGTGCTGAACGTTCCTATGCTTTGCGTTATATAGCAGGGATGCTCACATCCCCTCCATCTCTGTCTGGATGCAAGAAATCAAAGGGTACAATCACAATGAAATGTCTCAGCACAGCCATGTTTGTAAGCAGCCTGGACTATAGCAAGGCATGAAGATCTTCTTTCCATTTGCAGATGTGTGTACGTGTCTCTTAAACTGAACCATTTATTTAGCAGGAGCCCCGGTAAACGTTCATTAAAGAAGGTGCCTGCCCTGACACATGTAATACATTCATCAACCCAAGGCTGGCACCCAGCATTTAATCTCTGTCACTTGGATGAGCAGTGAAAATGCACACATGTATGTATGTGTATAATAGAAGATCGCTCTTACCATTGGATGACAGAATGAAGCAGGAATATCCACACGATCATCTTGTGATGAAAAAAGCCTAGACCGAACGACGCATCGCTTCCAAAATTTGGCTTCTTTGGTGAACACATCTCTGCCATTCCCCCCCTTCAATCTCGTCTCTTTGTTGCAAATGGAATAGTCACTTTGTGTGCCCCCCCTCTCCGCCCCCTACCAGGTACATTGACTGTGATGATACATTCCGCCAGGCTGGGAGAATTCAAATTTAAGAAATGAGATCCGCTTTACGCGGCGGCAGAATTCCCCCCTCCAGCCCCCCAGCAGCGCTCCGCAGCTCATGCACCCGCACCCCTCGTGTGAGCGATCTGAAGGAGAAGCCAAAGGGGAGCGAGGAGCCGCGCACACACATACACAGCGAAGCTGTCAGGGAGAAAGCGTCTCAGTCTGAATGCAGATTAACTACGAGGTCAAAGTGGAATGTATGCACGCTGCTGCAGCGCTAAAGATTAACACATGCGTGATGTCTACCCACATGATTCCTAACCTTCCACTATACATGTAGTCACAGGACTAGAAGCAGCCTGCTCAGCTACCCCTAAATGTGTGATTGGCCGTGGATAGGAATACTGTACATACTCACACGCATGTGTAATCTAACAATGATGCATTGCTGATTACACAAAGTGCCATCTCCAATGCACTTTTACTAAAGTAAATCAATAAAGGCAAAGAGTGAATTTATCAAAACTGGTGCAGTTGCCCAGTTTTTTTCATTTTCAGACCTTAACTGAACAAACTAAAGGAGCTGATTGGTTGCCATGGGCAACTGCTCCAGATTCTGCATGTTCCAGTTTTGAA
>NW_017306729.1:529002-535542 GCF_000935625.1 Nanorana parkeri
ATATTTTTCTACTCTTCCCAAAATACCCAATACCTTCAGCCGACAGTGTCACATGCTAGCTCTAGAACAGAGCAATTAGAGCGCTGATTGCTGAGCTCACAGTCTTCTCCCAGCAGAGAGCAGTGACTGTCAGTTACCACTCCCCGCACCTCTCTATTCCTCCAGCGCTCATTGGAGGAAAAGACAGGGAAGGAGGCGGGCACAGCTGGCTCTAGAGAGGCAGTGCCAGCTGTCAATCAGGCAGAGGGGTTGAATCCTGCATTTACAAATAATGGCACTCCAGTGCAAGCAGCAGTGTAACATGCGATCTCGTGAAAAGAAGAATTGGGTGCAGGAACACATACGCTCCTGATTTACGGAGATGTGCATAAAGTCTAATAGATTTTTTTTGTTCAGCCTGAGGGGTGAACAAGAGAATTCAAACAGATTCCTCCATTCACTCTGCTGACCCCCGCCCCCATCAGGCTATTGTATTCTGAATACCCGAACAGTGATTGGATGCAGGCACTGTTCGGCCAACAATTTATGGTCCGGCTCCTTTGACAAAAGTTGAATGACAAAAGTCTACATATCTATTAGACCCCCACTACTGAAATTTTAACAGTGCATAGCTAATTTAAGCTACATGTACAATGGATGTGTACCTTACACTCTAGCTTCCAGCAAGCTCGTCTAGGTGAGGATGATATCACTAGGACTTCTCTTAGGATCTTGGGAAAGCTGAGGATCCCAAAGATCATGAGAAGAAATTCCATCTGCGGGCTGATTGAAAAAATATCTAACAAATTCCTCAATCCACACTAAAAATGGCCCCTCCCCACCAGGCTATTGTGTTCTGACAGCCCGCACTTGCCGCTGTAAGAACACCTGAACAGGGACTGCAGCTGACTGGCTGAAGTCAGGGCATTCTTTAATTATAATTGGACCCTGGTCAAGATTTTGCTGATGGGCCCCCAAACCCTCCTGCCTCCGGCCGTGCCTCTCTGGCCTGTGTGCCCTATAGTTCTGGCCTACACCACCTGCCAATCACTACCCCCCTGGCACCCTCAGGTGGCTACCTACACTGGCGCCAGCCCTGGCTGTGAACATCCCCAGGCCTAGTCGGCCCCTGCCACCAGCGGTCCTGCTGCTCTTCTGCCTGCTGCTCCAGGCGAAAGGGACAGCTGCTCTAGGCCCCTGAAAATTATGGGGCCCAGGGCAGTTGCCCCTTTTGCCCTGTAGTAAAGACGGTCTTGGCTTCAATCACTGTTTTTCAAACAATTTTTAACCCAGCTCCTTTGACAAACGTCAGTTGGGTAATTCACTTGTCAAGCCCCCAGAGCTTCCCACTTCTAGAATTTTGTCCAACTCCTATGAATCAGCTGACAAGCTTAAGCTACATGGACAATTTTAATATCTTCCTACTGAGAGATTTGATGTGGACCTTGCATCAAAATTCAAGGTATGCTTATATCTTGTAGACCCAAGGTGAGGGTGACATGGCTGAGTATTTCCCAGGTTCCTTTCAAAACCAAGAACCCCAAAGCTTGTGAGAAGACACTGCTGGAGATCTTTAAAGATCTGCTTTAACCACTTGTTGGCTGTCAACCCACTGACTAGAGGTACACAGACTAGAGCTGCACTTAGTACTTTAATGCCACCAAAATCGCTAGAGATTAACCACTGGGAGTAGCAATTGATTGCTAAACAGGTGTAATATATGACTCTCTGTGGAGTAAGTTACACAAGAAGCATGTAACAGCATCTTGCAGTGATCAGCCTTGCAATAATGAAGCATTGTAGGACCAAGAGAGACTGATTGCTACTTCATGCTTCTTGTGTAGTTTACTCCATAGGGAACCATTTGCTATATGCATTTAGCAATCAATTACTGGTCCTAGAAATATAAAGTTATCCATGTTATTTGCTTTCAAATCACCTAGGCAGTTCTAACCTAAGATTGCTTTCAGTGTCAAAAATGCCAGTGTAGCTTTAGCCTCATATTATTATTATTAACAACAACAACAACAACAATACAGTAATAAAATAAATATTACTGTTCTTATTATTATTATTAAAATTATTATTATTATTAATAATATGATGAATATTTTTAATAATAACAATAATAAATAACATGATTTGTTTTTTATTCATTTATGTAATTTATATTGTTTTACACAGAGCGTTAAATATCACCATCAACATCACCATAGCTGCTTGCCGTACAATGCATCTACTATATTCACACCCACACACACAAGGGCCAGTTTAGATGGTGCTGATTAACCTAACAGTATTTTTTTTTAGGTTTAAGGAGTGATGAGTCACATAGCCAAGAAAAACACCCAAACATACAAATTCACTGTAGTGAACTTCAGGATTCCAGTGCTGTAACCACGAGTTATTAACATAGTCACACAAATCACCTCCATAAAGGAGGAATGTGATTAGCACACATGGCTGTGGAAATATCAGATTCAGCTCAGCTGCTCGCCATCCCAAGGCAACACAACAGGTTGAGGCTATAGGAATAAAACTCTCAGATTCACTGCTACTGAGGTGACTGTCTACAATATTTATTTGGTATGGACATGTGTATGATTTTGTACTCTCAGGCCAGCTGTCTTTTATCACTATGTCCCTACCCCTCTCAAACAGTTAGCCTTAGTATTATAACACTAAGGGACTGATGTAGAGTATTTTTGCCCGGAGTATAGCTGGGTGAATGCCGTTCACACTGCATTACTGCCACTAGATGGAGTTAAGGAGCATAGGAAATTCTATGCCCCTTGGCTCCATCTACTGACCATAACACCGTGGGAATGGCATTGGCCCAGCTATGTGCTGGGCAGAAGTTTTATACATCAGCCGCTAAGCTAAATTTTTTACGAGAGTCCTGCATCTGTGTTATTTAAATGCAGAAGCAATTGATCTAGGAAGTAAAAACAAACCTAAACCTCCCAAATCACTTCATCCTGCATTTAAGTGTGCCTGTGTTTATATGCATTTACATGCATTTAGTTGTGTTCAGAGTATCTAATTTGCCCTGGGATGCACATAATTTTTTTTTGTAGCTAAAACAATTGCATCTAAATGCAAAGTATAAATTATACCATTTATGCATTCAGAAATGTCCTATAAATGCATAGTCACATGCATGTCTTTGCACGTGTGAATGAATTCCTACCAAGATCAGAAGTCAAAGGGGTCTATTCACTATGCTGCCAAGGGCAGCCGAGTGAATGATAAAATTAAGATAGGAGATACTGGCCCCGCACTGATAATAGTCTCAACAGTCATATTTACTTATGAATGGGTGACACTATTTACATAGGAATAAGCTACGACTCATTCTCCCAAAAAAATGTCCGTGCGTTGCTAGGGTGTTCGGGTTTCGCTTGAAGAAAAGGTGGCAACCCTAAGTCAAAGTCACTCAAGGATTGCTGAGGCTGGGGTAAAAGTGACAGCTCACTATTACAGATGGACGGTTTGTCACTGCGTAAAGATGCAGATAGTGCCTGCTTCAGCAAAGAAAGGGTCCCTGAACAGGCATGAGACTGATTGGAGGCAAATGGGTGTTGTCCACAACAGAGAGTATTTTCTAATCAGTCATGGCTCCTATGTGCTGCATGGGAAGTGTATTTCCAGGCTTGTTTTGCTTATGCAGATAGGTCGCTGAGCAAGACTGATGCCCAAGATTGGGAGTTGGAGATTGTGAAGGGACAGAAGTAGTCTCCATCTGAACAGACCTGGTATATCTGAACTTAGCAAGTAACAATCTGTATGTGAACAGAGAAAAGGTCCATTCTAGTGACTGATGGAACCGGTTCAGCAGAGAGGAGGAATATACAGCACTGAGCAAAAAAACAGCCAAAAGACTGAAAAGTGTTTGTGCTGGTTGTTATGCTAAACAACCATCTCCTCTAATAAACTGTGTATGAATTTTGTTACAAGTGCCATTGAAAGGCACAGTAACTGCAAAAGTTAAAGGTGCTGGCTTGAAGTGACAGTGCACCATCTGCTGGATCTGTGCAAGTTGCTGTGGACATTGTGAGCTGTAAGCCTGAAGTTTGGATGACCCTGTGGTTGTCAATATTTACCAGTCAATTAGACCAGTGGTCCCCAACCCCCGGGCCGCGGGACCGGTACCGGTCCGTGGATCAAATGGTACCGGGCCGCCCAAGGAACATAAAATTATTTCCATTTTATTTACTGTGGTGTATTTCTCTCGGGTTTGTCTGACTTTCCAGGACGAGAGGTTAACCGGGAGCTGAGAGACATCACCTAAAGCCGCACCAATACCGCGCATGCGAAAAATATCATGATATCGGGGCGGTTTTAGGTGATGTCTGGAGCTGAGCGGCTGCAAGCGGCAGTGGCGTTGTAGCTTTGGTAAAGAGAAGGTGTGTATCGCTCTTCTCTCTGTTCACCGGTACTTTCTCATGTTTAACAGTGCTTGGTGTACGTGTATATTGTGTTTGCTCAAATTTAACCCACAAATTAGCAAAAATGAGTACGAAACAGACGTCGTTAGAAAGTTTCCTTGGGAAAAAGAAAAGGCCCAGTGAAGAGACAGAAGAAGGGCCTTCAACATCAAAGAAACATGTAACTTTTAACAGACAATACCATGAGTCCTACTTGAAATATGGATTTATCAGGACAGGTGAACCACACACCAAAACCGCTCTGCATAGTTTGCGGCGACAAGCTCTCTAATGAGGCAATGAAACCTTCAAAACTGCTTCGCCACTTGAACGCCAGTTTTACCGCGGCCCAGCGGGCCGTGGTAAAATTATCAAACGTTGACCGGTCCGCGGCGATAAAAAGGTTGGGGAGCACTGACTTAGAGCTTGTGCCTTGTTGCAAAGGATATCACATCATGATAATGTGGAGAAGTTCTGCATACCTTTGACTAGGTTGCTGTGTAAAAAGCCTGGCCAGAAAAAGCCTGGAATCCCTTCTGGTGCCTTTTTTTTCTTTTCAAAATGGCAGAGAGCCTGCCTTGAGTTTAAAAAGGATGCAGAAGATAACAATTTAAAATTAAATTATGCAGTGTGTGGAATTCATTAAGGAGCCTGTACCGTTCAGTGGATCATCAGAGGATGCTGATGATTTTGCCAAGTGCAAGTCCATGGCTTGATGAGGCCACAGACAATGTGCAAGCTTCACTGGCCCCAATTGTGGAAAAACTGTCTGCCTTAGCAGCCCAGTGTGGTTCTCAAAAAATAAGTAGCTTCAAGAAACAGGCTTCCTGGAAATCCTGGAATGATGTTGTTCTGCCTCAGCATGTGGGGGGATGTCACATGAGAAGCCCTGACAAGAAGAAAAAGCAAGTGAGTTGCTTGAGGGCACCCTCTGGCCCTATCACAGAAAAAGGTGTTAACCCTGGTAGGTGAAATTGTTTTTTGACAGGTAGAAGAATGTGTGCAGGGGTAAATGAAGTGCCACAGGTTCAGAATGTTGAAAATGTGTTAAAGGAGAACTATGGGGTCAGTGTTTTCCCCCATAGTTCTCCTTAGGGTAATGGGAGGACACAAACTAGCGTCCTCCCGTTACCCTAAGCTCAGTATACCGCGAGCTACAGCTCAGTCTGCTGTGACCAAAGATGTGGTGTACTAAAGTGAAAACTGAGCAGCGTATTGTTGCTGAGTCAAAGAGGATGATAGTGGATATGGCACAAAGCAATGCTCTGGGAAACATCAAGCTATTGTGTCAGCTTTTGTATTACAGAAGTTAGGAACCATCACACAAAAACGCAGAGACACCACCCCTAAATATGCAATATAGCAAAAAAAGAGAGAGAAAGAGAGGGGCTGTATGATTAATTAGTGCAAATGTGTGCTTAATTAGTGCAAAACCATGTCAGGTCCAGCCTGTGTGGGCAATCATAGATGATATATGGTATCACATAAGGTGCTAAATTATTGATAAGGAATAGAATGTGACAAGGTGCTAAAAGTTGCCCTCCCGTCACATCGGTGGGGGGGAGCGGCCGGATTCTGCTGGTCTGCAGGAGGGGACGATGCGATTAGCCTTGGCGCCGCCCCAGCTGGGTGGGGAGGGGCCACGCTGATTTAGTGGAACTCCCAATCTCGGATGCGCTCTTAAGGGCGCATGTGCGGACTATTGGCCCGTCCTATCTGCCCACGTCAGACGCCGTCAGTGGGACAGCATGTGGGTTGCATAAGGGGAGCATGGAGGGGGGACAGCTGGACGTTCTGAGGCAAGGATTTCACCCCTGACAGTCTGAGGAGCCTTACAAATATAAGGTACACAATATTATGACACAATGGTCTCTCCCAAGCTTTGTATATAGAGTTGTGCTTCTGAAGATTATCAAACACCATATCTCCATGATGGGTAGAAACTATTTCCCTTTAAATTTAGATATATGATATATGGAGATGGTAGTTTGGTTGCTCACGGCTAGCATCCTTGGCTTATAGATATATGGATTGTTATACAAATCGTTGGAATGGAGATCTGTAAAATATATCATTGATTTTTATAGGGACGATTAGGACAGATATTTGGCTTCCTTGCGTTCCGGCTGCCCCC
>NW_017306729.1:535707-539591 GCF_000935625.1 Nanorana parkeri
CGCTCGGCCAGCTTCGGCTTTCAGCACGGCTCAGCGCACGACTGAGCTGCTCGGCCGTGATCGGGAGCTGTACGGGCTCTTGTGAATAGCCCGTACAGCACCCCCTCGGTTCTCCTGAACCGAAGGGGTCCTGGGGCCGAAGCCAGCCGAAGGATCGGCCGAAGCTACGCCAGATCCTTCGGCAGCTTTGTGAATAGACCCATATAGGTTAACCTCTCCAAAATCTTCCTGATGAAGCTTTGGCGAAACGCATTGGAGACTGGAGCAAGCACAGAATCATGGCTGCATTTTTGAGATATAGAACAATTAAGTACAAATAATGATTTAATAAGATATGAATACAATGAGAGCAATGACCAATATATGAATTAATAATCATGGTTTCTGTGTGGGCTCCAGGGAGGTTATTTATGTTGCATACATCTATTTATGATTTTTATCTGGATGAATTTTAATGTATATCTTTATGTATTGACATTATGAATTGAATGTATTAAAAATCTAATTTTATTATATTTATGAATCAACTGACCTTATTTTTGGATTAATTCCCCGGTATGTTTCAGAGGTCACCTAAAAAGCCCCTCTCTTTCTCTCTCTTTTTTTGCTATATTGTGTCAGCTTACTGACCCAAAAGTGGGTTTATGTAGTAAGTCTGATAAAGTCCCTGGAACACAGGGAGAAATGGTATGAGTGTGGAAACTGTCAAGTTGTGCCAGAAGTAGAGGTCCGGCTAGAGACCCATGTTAATTGTCAGGACATTTGTTTTAAGAGCATCTGATAATAGATGAATCGGTGTGTCATGAGGTTCATCACAGGAGATAACTAGCCATCTATGTGTTCCCTCTGTAGACACTGCTATGCCTGAAGCTGAGTCAGAAAAACATTCAGTTGTCTTCACTGCTAATGGTGAGACCAAAAATGCCGCACCAAGATAGTCTAGTAACCGTGTGAGAAAACAAAAGTGTTTACAGGCCAAAATACCATAGTTGCCAATGTTTGAAAATAATTGGGAAGGACACCTATTTAGCAAAATAAAATTACCAAGTGTTTGGGATGTGTTCAATGAATTGAGTGTGGCTTTACAGGATATAGTTTGTAGTGTCTGACCCCCGCCCTCTTAATTTACATTGTTTAAGACAAAATAGGGCCTTCGGTTACACTTCAGAAAAAGTGGGAGTAAAAAGGGCCTACGATTGGTGTTAGTAAAATAAGTCCTATTATTGGCATCACTGTAAGTGTGGAATAAGGAATGTACAGCACAGAATAAGGTGATGTAAAAAAGAGGAATGTATGAGAAACTATAGGCAGGGCTGAGGCTTCGAACTCAAGCAGCATTGTAAGCCTTATTATGCATGCGTACTACATCTCTCACTGCTTAACAAGTGCGCCAACATTACAGGCCATCATAGCCAGACATACTTTGACATGGCCCCACCCTATATTAAGTGGGAACTACCTACTCAAGGCCACATTTCCCCAGTGATGCTGTAATCCCAGGACACAACCTGGGACAGCATTTTGAGGACAGAGGACAGATATGCAGAACATTTGGCATTTATGATATGATATACCAGTCTGATATGATAAAAGTGGCTAACAAATGCAGTGAGGTGGCTGATTGCAGAAAAAGATAGAAACTCCAGGTGGTGCAGTACCATGTATAGTGGGGGTAGGTCCTGCAATAGTACAGGATTTTAGTTTGGGGACCAATGTGCCACAGTTTGGGAAACTCTGAGAGAGTAAGATGCTGTCTAATAGTTCAATGTTTGAGGAAAGTTGCCTGCATCCCTTTGATATGGAGCTAAAATGGGAGACTAGCTAGTGGCAATGCACAATAATTACTTTGATTCTCAAAATGAAGAGCCCAGGCATTCTGCTGTCAAACTGCTTGAGAGCTTTATCCCATCCAATGGAAAATAAAAGTTTTGCCACAAAGAAAGCATCTACTTGTGAGCTTAATAGGGTACATTTGCCCCAGAAATCAAAGTTTGGTCAACACTTGCAGAGTAATACTACCGTGAGACTCCATAAAGACCATATACTGCAGATAGAAGTGTTTGCAAGGCAATGTGGTTGATTTTCTAAAAGCAAATAGGATGTTCAGTTTGCTAGGGAATTTGCACTTTGCAGGGGAAGTTAGCTTAGAGAATGTGGTGAAACTTCACTTTGTAAAGTATACCCAATCATGCGCAAGGAAAATTTTTTAAAAAACTGCATTTTTTCCCTGAACATAATTGGGTGATGGAAGGCAGTAGAGCTTCCCTTCATTCACTAAACTAAGGGCAAATGTCCCCTACCTAGTGCACATTCCCTTGATAGGTGAACAGCCAATTTGTCTTTAGTAAATCTACCCCAATGTCACGTAGGAGTTGCCTCTATACCCCAAGAGATACTAGGCCTTGTCCTTGCCCTGATTAAAACATGGCTGGTGTGACCCAGATAGATTTGAAACACAATATATAAAGAAGTCTTTATAATTGTCCCTTTGGAAATTATGCCAGTGTGATGGCAGACAAATGTAAAATATAGCTCTGGTTGCATACTGGGGAATCCCTTTTTGCTGCCAAACCCTCGAACGCTTTTAACCTCAGCTGGCCATACCTTTTTTTCCCTTCTATTTTTTTTTTTAACTGCAGCTTTTAGTGTTTGTAAAAGACCCCCCCCCCCCCCCAACCATATATTTTCTGAAATCAGAGGCGCAGTAGAATAAAAGGATGGTGCTACTAATTTTGTAGGTCCTGCAATATTTTTGCAGATGTTTATCAAATCAATATTAAACTGAAAAAAAATTACATTGATAAGAGCACACTAAAATCAGTATCAGTGCCCCAAAAATACTTTTTTTGTTTAAATCTAAAAGATAAAACTGTATTGAGTTAATACATAACAAATATTTGTTAATTTTAAATTGTGACTTTTTGCGAAACGGTAAAAGAATTAAGTAACACAAAACTATAAATATGCAACTTATGTTAAAAATCGTTTGTTCACTTTGCTGTTGTGTGTGTTATGATAAAATGATACAGGCATACATTTAATCATAAATCATAACACAGCATATCAACACACAGCAATGTGTCAACGCTTTTGCAATGTGTTGCCACACAGTTGATTTAATGTTATTTTAAAAAGGAAAAAAAATCAACAAAATCAAGCACTGTGAAGCAAACAGCACAGGGCAATATGAATCTATATAGACCCCTGACATTTCCCTTTTGACATAGAAAAAGAAATTGAGGACACAGAGTCCACGATCTCTTTTTCTGCTACCTCTGTTCTGAATGAATGGAAAGCACTCTGTACAGAAGCATTCCAATTAATTCACAAACTGGTGATAGTAAATATATACTGTCAACCAGTTATGAATGGGTAGAAGCCTCTGTAGTGTGTGCCCTTTCAGAAAGTCGTGAATGTACAGGAAGTAAAGTAAAGCACGACCTGTTCATTCATAACTGGGGACCCATAGTACTATATGTCCCCGGTTGTTTACAAACATTGGAGTGATCCGCTGACCACTCCAGTGTTTGTGCTGCACACAGAGGATCGGTAAATATCCACTAAGCCACACACAGTGCCGCTGTCATCCTGAAACTGACAGGATAACAGCGGCTCTGCTCTCCTCTCCGCTCGGCCATCCTGACATCTGAGGCTGCGCTCTCCTCCCTGCTTGGCCATCCTGCTCAGAGCGGCTCCCTTCTCTGCCCCCCTATACATTGACAAAATAGCTGATGACAGCTGTATGCAGCATTTACACTTTAAATGCTGCATATGAAGGTTTTAAAATGCAATTGCTATCACTGTTTTGCTCATGGGTTCTCCTGACAGATCACATTGTGGCTTGGCCAAAAGACGTTACACATAAAATATAATTTGTATTAATA
>NW_017306729.1:539868-560535 GCF_000935625.1 Nanorana parkeri
TGTTAATATTAATAATAATAATAATATTTTGACACCTGCTATTAACAAAAAATGCAGATCAATGCAACAAATTCTAAAAACGCACATCAACATGATACAATAAAAAAACAATGTCAAAGCACATCTACTCAAGTGCATTTAGATCGCATCATTTTGTGTTAATTGTAGCCAAAGTGGTGGGAATCCATAGTCCATAGTCAAATAATGACTATGGTAAAAGCAGGATCATCTATAGTAAATGAAGCCTCTGATCACATATTCCTGTCAGCATGGAAAATGTAAAGGGTCAAGGATCATCAATGCTCTTTCACTGGTATTCCCCTCTTAATTTTATATACATTACATTGATAAAACTGAACATTTTGTTTCTTTTCATACACTTATTGTTGTCATGGTCACAAAAAGAAAGCCTAAGACAACATTTTATGATATTAAAAGGTATACTGTACTTGCCAAATTCCGGACTATGGATTTGGTTTTAATTTTCTAGAAGGGTGTTTAATTAAAAGAGACCTATGTGGTAAGTGTTTTTCCTCATAGTTCTCTCTAGGGTCACAGTAGGACATATACCAACCACAGTAGGACATATACTAACCTCCTCTCATGACCAAAAGCTCAGTATATAGCGGGCTATTGCCGGCGATATACTGAAAGCGCCGCCTCTCCCGTCCGTTCCTCCACTCAGCGCTGGAGGATCAGAGAGAGGAGGGGGAAATCCCTGCTGACAATCACCGCTCTCTGCAGGGAGTTGATCGGAAAGTGAGCGAGCAACGGTATGTGTTCGCTCACTTCGTGATCAATAGAGCTGACCTGTGACAGCTTCTTTGTCACAGGTCCGCTCTAACTATGAGGATGAGTGGAAATCACTCACCTCATAGTTCTCCTTTTTAAAGTTTTTTTTTTTTTGCGTCAGTCAAATTGATTGAGCTAAATTTTATCTTAGAGATGTTAATATTACTCTTGCAAAGGTGGAGCTGTCATATTTGAAACAGCATGGTTACTTTGAATTGTCAAGGAAACATTTTATTCATTCATTATTTCTGTCTCATGTTTATTGAAGACATTTTAGCGCAAGACATTTTAGCGCAAAAATGCCATCATTTTTTTAAAACAGTTGTGTACATACAAAAGCAATTCCCCTCCAAGTAAGAGCATTTGGACATGTAGAGGCTTTCAAATTGCATAAAGCAATATGTTTCTGCTGAGCCTGGCAAATTCTTGCTAAATTCACTGAGGGCATGTCCATTTTGACTGGTTATTTACAGCCCCAGGCACAGGGCAGCAATGTGAGCTTCTGACTCCATACAGATTATTGCTATAAAGCTGGAGATATAAAAAGAAGTTCTAAAAACCATTCTTTCCACTGCTGATGTCTTGGCAATAACAGCCTGAAAATTTTAAGTTTGAAGCTGAAACAATTTTCTTTTACCCCAGTCTGTTCATTGACACTCCAAGCCTTCTTCATATGTGTCAGATACATTTGGATATTGGTAGCTAGTGACTTTAAGAGTTTCAGCTCTATATGCATAGTGAGTAATGAGCATTTCTACAGTGCATTAGTTAATCTACTTTATGCCCACAGGCTACTTTGTAATATTTGTGGCAAAAATGTAATCTATTTTCTTAAACATTATGTACGTATGTATTTTATTTTCTGACGTTGTGTTAAAGGAATAGCCATGCAGTTTTTTTTTTTTTGGGCAATTTGTTTTGCTTGTCTCTATTAGTGTTAACAATATGAGGGAATCAATTCCTTCCTTGACTGAGTTCCAACAAGGGTCAGGTCAAATCGCAAGTTACAAATATCTGGCTGATTTACTTGACATTGTGCACAGGTTTAATTCTTAAATAGTGGGTAATCTTCCTAAAAATACCAACCCAGTTGGTAGTTAGCATTTCTGCATTGGAGCACTGGGGGTCCCCGCTTCAAATCCCAGTCAGGACACTATCTGCAAGGAGTTTGAATACTATTCCTGTGCAAGGGTTTCCTCTGAGTACTTCATTTTCCTCCCACACTCCAAATGCATTCAGGTAGATTAATTGGCTCCTTTCTAAATTGACCCTGTAAATATTCATGTGAGATGAGGACCTTAGATTGTAAGCTCCTCGAGGGCGGGGACTGATGAGAATGTGCATGTAAAGTGCTGTGTAAATTGTCCGTTCTGCATAAATACCTGTAATAAAAATTAATAGATACAAAATAAACACAGGGAACCAGACTGTAACCCCACTCCAGGGCACTGGACCATTCTACACTTTTGGAAGGATCTGTGAGCAGAGTGCATTATATCTACCAGTATGATTGGTACCTTGAGGATGGTGGAAAAAAAGCAGATCTGAAAGGTTGCTTCATTTCATTGGTCTGTGTCTGGGTTATACATAGTTAATGTCTGAGCAAGCAAAATTGTGTTTTTCAGTATATTCCATAGAAACCAGTTTGATATGTTTCTAAAATGTTTGATTCTTTACTATGATTAGTAGTCTTGTAATTTTGTATACATGCATGGTTTTAATTGGTTTATGCTCCGCCATCCTCCTTTGTGTTTCACATATAACCTTTTTGTTTTAACAATAAAGCTTTGAATATAGAGTAAATACACAACTTGGTGTGACTCTATATTCCCAAGTACTTGTCTGAAGCTGACAGCGCGATCGAATCCCGGGAAACCTTAAAGAGAAAGTCCTACCAGGAGACTGAGGGTTTAAGTCCACTCAGTGTAACTTTCCTGAAACCCTAACAAGATCTGCAGATCCAAGTATGGTAAATGGGGAGGTTGGAATGTATCAGAAAAACTGCCAGAGGAAGTGATTTCAAATCAAACAAACTGCCAGTTTTACTTCCTGTAAAGGTTATAGACTATAATGAGAGAATAGATTCACCTTTTAGGGATTTTCAGAGCATAGGGTTAACTTGCTGAAAACCTAAAATCATAACGTTTTGTAATTTCAAGCCAACATCTTTATAGTAATTTTTATCTCCACACGTACATATTTTTCCTGTCCATTATAGCAGCCAATCATCCAGAGACTTCCCACTACATTACTTTTTTTTTCTTCCGCTAGATATTCTCAGTTTATTCAACCCACTTCCTCTAAGCCCAGGTTATACTATATATGCCTCTTGTAAGTACATTGGCTGACTGACTGGCTCCTTTTGTTGTTTCTTTCTGTCATACTCTAGTCCTGCAGTACAGGGATTGCAAGAGGCTGATACCAGATCAGTTTGGGTACTTACACTGCTTGCATTTCAAATATAAATTAAATTACTTATTTAAGCATTTATTACAGGGTTGCATTAAATTGTGTCTTATATCTGCATGGTTATGTAAGATGAAATAAAAGTATTCAACATTCACTTCTGGCTGAAGAACAAGAATTTGTTAAAGTATCAAGCAGGGCATACCTCCAGGAAGAAAAAAAATATTGTTCCAATGGACTTACTTCTGTCTTTCCTCCAACTCTTTATAAGCCAAATCCTTTTAAACCAATCAGGAGACGGCAAAGGTATTTTTTGTTATGCGCAACTATATACTATAAATAAACACCATAATGTTCTTTTGCATACAAAACCTTAAGAATTTTATAAGCTAAAAAATGTACTTAGGCTTGCTTTCTTTTTGTCCCCTCTGACGAACTCTGTATTTTGAAGGCCTACAAGCTACAATCTTATCTTCATGCTATGTTTATATGCCTGTAAATTAAAAAAAAAATTACATTTATTTTACTCTAAGTATCTACCGTATATACTCGAGTATAAGCCGAGATTTTCAGCCCATTTTTTTGGGTGAAAAGTGCCCCCCTCGGCTTATACTCGAGTCAGCGCCAGCGCGTCTTCTTACTTACCTCGCCGAGCGTCGCGTCACTGCTGCTCGGTGTGCGGCGCTCCGAGCGGGGTCATCTGGCAGTCTCCGGGTCCTAATTTAGGTGGCCGGAGACTGCCAGATGACCCCGCTCGGAGCGCCGCACACCGAGCAGCAGTGACGCGACGCTCGGCGAGGTAAGTAAGAAGACGCGCTGGCGCTGACTCGAGTATAAGCCGAGGGGGGCACTTTTCACCCAAAAAAATGGGCTGAAAATCTCGGCTTATAATACCCCGGCTTATATTCGGGACGGCTTATACTCGAGTATATACGGTAGCTGTTCATTTTTTTCTTTCAAAACTGCTTTCTTTTTGCAGCTTGTGTTAGGCCCCTTTCAGATGATGATCCGATCAGGTCCACCTGTCAGTTTTTCAGAAGCTCTATGCAAGTCTATGGGCATTCATTTACACCCGGCTAGCTGCGGCTCCGGCTAGGTCCCTTAAACAGACGGATCTTTGATCCGTTTCGACGGACCGGATCATGCCCGACTAGAGGTAATCTGATGTAAACGGACACAGTCCCTTTACATGAGATTTCCCATAAACAGAAATGAGGTCGTGCATTTTAAGTTTTTTTTCCTGTTTCATCGTTGACATCTGCTCCATACCGCTCTGATCAGGAGATGATCTGTTGACAGATACTCTCCTGATCAGCGCGTGTAAAAGGGGCTGTATAGTCTTTGCAAGTCTCAAATGTATGATTCTTCTTTTCTTTTTAGTGTAGGCCCTGTGTTGATGGAATTTTGTTTGCTATAAGCAATGTTTGCTTTGCTGTACAAGTAAATGGGAATGCAAAACCCACTTGAAACATTTCAAACTCATGCCAAAATTATGCCATCATCACAAGCCCAAAACCTATCAATACAGGCCCTTAGATCATTTTTAAATAACTTTTTTTGTTGTTGTTGCTTTTTTAAACACTAGAAGTAGTATACGGTTGTTTTGTTTTTTTACTCATTTATACTAATTGCCAATAGGATTAAATTGCATAATGTATTCACATAAAACATATCCACTTATGTTCTGTGTCTTTGGTTGACAATATTTCCTTTAACACAGTGTGCTGGCAAGTGGCCTTTAGCACTGAGAAATTAACTTGCATAAAACAGATCATGAGACAAAGTAGCTCATCTGTTACATTTACTGTATATTATTCTTTCTGGAGGGCGACAGATGAATTCCAATCATTATGTGTAGCAATCTGTGCATTTTTTTTCACATGTGGCTCTTGCCCAACTTTCACGGCTAACTGTAACAATTGTAACAAAAAACCGTTGTGAAGGAGAAAAAAAGGTAGGTTTGGGGGTTGGTGGTTTTATCGAAGAGGAGGGAAGGGAGAGTATAGGAGTGGGGTGACTAGGAGAGAGTGGGTGCCCAATTGCATGGACAAATTGCCCAATGAGACAATACTTATATCAGGGCTCAAAGTTTCAAGCCCTGAGCTACTAGCCAGGCCTTAAGAGTTACTTACCACCAGTTGCCCCACCGAACCCCTACCCTTCCCCACCCTTAACTCCGCCCCTAAACACACCTTCTTAAATTATCTTATGAAATTACACTGTTAAATGTTTTTTTTTTTCCCAAATACTTTTTATTGAAAATAAAATGTTTCAGGGTTACAAAACAGATTGTAAAACACACATATAGGTCCAATGTACAAGGTAACAACATACTTCCATATCATACCTAAGAGGGCAAAACGTCAATTGTAACAGTCGGTTTCACGGTAAGGCCAGCCTAAGCATACTTAAGTAGGTTCGTTGAACATCGCGGGTATTTACCATGACTATTAGTGGTATTGAAAGCTACCAGGGTAGCCCATCAAGTTTGGAACCTCAAAAATAAGTAAGGGACGTATAAAGGCACCAGTTGGCACTGAAACCAATCTTTTCCGGGTGTGATATTCATGTTAACATAGGTACATCAGATGATGCGGGGGAAGGATCTCAGGAAAGCATAGAAAGGTGGGGGAAAAGTGGGGTGAAAGGAGAGAGGTGGGGAGAGTCTGGCTGTGGGCGACAGGGACCAAATTGATGCAGCAGTGTGAGGTGAGCTCGTCATCACAATATGAGGAGGCGACGATGGTCGCTGGCGGGCATAAACTTTTCAATCCAAGGGGACCATATTTTTTCAAATTTCTGCATGGTGTTTTCTACCTGTGCAGTCCGCTTCTCGTGCAACATTATCCAGTTCACATGCCTTTTGAGACTGGAGATGCTGAGCGTGCTGGACAACCATGATTTAGCTATCTCTCTTTTAGCGGCTGTCAGGATATGGAGGCATCATTTAAAGATGGTAGTCGGGAGACCCGCCGGCTTACAGTTAAGGAGGACAAAGGTGGGGTCTTTGGACATGGAGCGCTGAAACAGAGAAGAGATCATATGGAAAACTTTGTCCCAGTACCTTGCGACTGTAGGGCATTGCCACCATATGTGATAGAAGGTTCCCTGGTCTGGGCAACCCCTAAAACATAATGGGGAGGTTTGCGGCCGAAATTTGGCAATTCTTGTGGGCACCATGTCACTGTTACATGTTTTATTCAGAATAAAGTTACAAAAATAAATATTAACAACAGCTTTAACAATATTAACATGAAGCAATATAAACATAAAGAAAAATAAGTGCCAATATTTTATAAAGCAATGCAGAATGGCACCAGCTATAAAGTACTACAACTCCCAGCAACACTTTATGCAGAATGGTAGTGTCTATAGAGGACGACAACTCCCAGCAATACTTTATGCAGAAATGCAAAATGGTAACGGCTATAAAGGACTACAATTCTCAGCAACACTTTATCCAAAAATGCAGAATGGCACCAGCTATAGAGTGCTATAACTCCCAGCAACACTTTATGCAAATGGAAACAGCTATAGAGGATTACAGCTCCCAGCAACACTTTATGCAGAAAAGCAGATTCATTTCATGAGTTATAGAGAACTACAAACATGTCACAGAACACAGTCTGTCTGCAGGCTGCTCTGCAGTACAATTATGTACTTTTGCCTCCTGGCTCCCTCCCAGCCCTACTCCATCATTGCTGGGCGAACGGCGCCTGGTGCCCCCACTTTCTCTTCCCCTATCCTGCCACTGAACTCATGCCTGACTCACCCTCGCTTTATTTCCACTCTCCAAATGCGAGCAGGCAAGTGTTAATTTTGAGCCCTGCTTATATCATCTGAACGTTAGCATCAATCATTAGCATGCTAAAATGTTTTTAATTGTTTAGAGCTAAAATGAAAAACACAGTCTATGATGTAAGTTTGGTAGGTTTAGTTTGGTTGTGTTTTTTTTTTGTTTTTTTTTATAGTTTTAAACCTTTTGCATACAAAGAATATACTATATACACCATTCATTCCCAAATTAAATGAATTTTTACCTGCCATACTGTATATCTCTGTATATTTAATTCTGCAATATTCCTAAGGACAATGTCTCAATGGTCTTGCTTCCTTAACCATTAAATTAGCTCGTAATGTGATTTACTTTACCCTAATGTTTTTAACGAAGGGGAATAGTGGGAATGTGAGCTACAACACCTGAAATGATCATTTCTATCAGGGGAAAATATTTGTCTGTACTTGTGCATGAATAACAGACAAAGATCATGGTGAAATTCTCTGTTTAAAATGAATTGCTTTTGTCTTTCCAGCATAGACTTGTTTTTTTACAGCTTAGATTAAATGAATTCGTGTTACGGCCATTATTGTCAAAGAACTGGTTCTGAGGCCTCTGCATAACGTGAATATAAACAAACCTATTTGATTAAGTTTAAACAAAAAATAAAAATTTGATTTATTCTCAGATGTGATGACAGTTTTTCATCCAGTGGAAAAAGCGGGGAGAATTATTCCTCATGATAAAACCGAGTATTATAGAAATTGTAAGTTTATGGGATGTTATAATAACCGGGCACATATATACACAGACTTTTAAAGCATAAAGCTCAGTCAGTAATGGCAGTGTGGCTTATTTTTTCTATCACAACTTTACCTACAGGTAATCTAAACCCAAACACTAAAATCTCATATATGTTGTTTTTTTTTTACATTTGCAGCTTTCAATACAAATGATACTTGGTGATCCTGCTATAAAGATCCTTTCTTTGGCACTTATGGGATGACAACACTTTCCCAATTGAGCTCCTTCCTTGTCACACTGTCAAAGGTGCCCCTCATGAAGACTACAAGCATCTGTATTGACACACATTGCACAGGCATGATTCACTGTTGTCAGTATCAAGAAGCTGGTTGAGAGCAAGGATTTGTAGCCAATAATGGAGTGAGCACATGTAGATGGGAAGGGAGTTAAAAAAAAAGCTACAGAAATTCAGCAGGAGTGAGATGAATAAAGGATAAAAGAAAGGTGAAAGCTAGGGATGCACCGATACTGATACCAGTATCGATATCGGTGCCGATACAGAGTATTTGGGCGAGTACTCGTACTCGGCCAAATGCTCCGATGCCTAGCCCGATACTTCCTGATACAGGAAGTATCGGTATTGGCTGGGAAGTGGCTCTGTGCTCTCTCGTCACTTCTGATAATGACTCGCTGTCCGGCTTCCTGATTGGCCGGAAAGCTGGCCAATCAGGAAGCCGGGTGGCGTGTAATGACGCAGCGCCCGGTATTCTGATTGGCCGGGAAGCCGGCTTCAAGCTCCCTCATCATCTCATGAGAGGGAGCATTGAGCCGGCCTCCCGGCCAATAAGAAAGCAGGGCGCGCGTCATTAGACGGCGCCCGGCTTCCATGATTGGCCAGCAAGACAATTCCGGCTGGTACCGGGAGGAAGGCCGCTCCTGGCTGGAGAGGCCCCAGGGGTGACAGGCTGGGCATGCTGAGGTGAGAGGGGACAGACTTTCTTGTTAATCGGGAAGCCGGGTGGCGAGTCTTTACGTGCTGCCCGGCTTCCCGGCTAATGAGGAAGCCAGGTGGCGAGTCATTACACGCCACCTGGCTTCCTGAATGGGACTTCCGGGAATTGGTAATTGGTATCGGCGAGTACCGAAAAAAAATTATCGGTACTCGTTACCAAAATACCGGTATTGGTGCATTCCTAGTGAAAGCCATATTTTATAAATAAAAAACATATCAAATTTATGATGCACAGTACTTTAGCAAATCCAACGTCATTGAGTTAGGGTTGCCCAATACTGGGCATTTTTATGAGTACTTTTATGAGTATGAGGTCCAGAGGGTATCTGTAAATGGCACCTTTTCAGACTGGGCTAGTGTAATGAGCGGTGTGCCTCAGGGTTCTGTGCTGGGTCCCATATTGTTCAACTTATTTTTTAATGACATCGGGGAGGGTGTTAACAGCGATATTTCCGTGTTTGCGGATGACACCAAAATTGGGAGGGTAATAGACACGGACTTAGACATTATAACATTACAGGAGGACCTGGATAAAATAGGGGAGTGGGCATTAATGTGGCAGATGAGGTTTAATGTCGATAAATGCAAAGTAATGCACTTTGGACATAAAAATAAACAAAAAGATGCATAGATACTAAGCACTGATATCGGCGCTTTAAATTACTAAATAGCTTTTGCTGCTGTAAGGTCACGTGCTTGCTGGGGACCTCGTGGCAGCCTGCTGGGGAACTCATGGGGGCTGTTTACAGCCGCACATCTCTTCCTCTTCCTTCCCGCCACCTGCACAGCCATGGTGTGACCCCCCCACGCAGCCCTGATGTGACCTCCACGTAGCCATAATGCGACCCCCACGCAGCCAAGGTGCGACCCCACGCAGCCATGGTGCAACCTCATGCAGCCCTGGAGAGACCGCACAGCCATGGTGAGACCCACACAGCCATGTGGGATTGGTGAGGGGAGGGGGGAAACCCTGCGGGGAGCGGGGATTGTCTCTGCAGAAAGATGATCGGGAAATGAGCAAGTGGTGGCATGTTTTCGTTCACTTCCTGATCAATAGAGCTGATGTGTGACAGTTTTAATGTCACACGTTTGCTCTAACTGTGAGGATGAGTTCAATTCACTCACCCCATAGTTCTCCTTTAAAGACTTATTAGGCAAAAAAACTAAATGATTAATCCTAAATGTTTGTTTTTCCACCACTACTGTACATTCCCTTTATTCTGGAAAAGTAGAATAAAAGTGAACTAGCTCACACCGTCCCCCCTGGCCCCTGCTTCATTTAGCTGCTCATACTGTATGATATACTTTGGTGCCCATGTCACTCTCATTGGTCAGTGTGATAATGTGGTTGTGCTAAGCAATTACCCCTCACCATTGCCAGCATTATGATTATACACAGTCTCTGGCACTGTGTAAGGACGTTTTGAGGAGTGCAGCCCAATACTCTGGCTGTCATCGGTGGTGGGAGTATGTCATGTGAGCAACTGAGTACAGCAGGGACTGGGGGGGGAGGGGGGGCGGCGGGTAGGGAGGTAGTTTGCTTACCCTTTCATTTTGTGCATAAATTAAATTAACCCTTAAGACCTCTGTCAGTGGTGTTTTTTTTCTGTTTTTGTCCTGCCTAGAATTTTTCCCTTTACTTCCTTTCCCAGAGGCACAGCAGGAAGTAAGAGAAGATCTCTCAAGTGTGGGAATATTCCTTCTTTGACAGTTGTCACCAGAATAGGTTTCCCTATCAGACAATTTGACCTCACCTTCCTGTGAAAGCTCAAATATTTTGGATTTTCTATCAATCACTTTCTGTACCAGGGACAATGATCACTGGGGCCAGTAGTGAGGCTAAATTTCCCTTAACACAGACAAAATAAATAAATACATAAATAAATAAACATAAACCTGACATTGGTTCTAACCCTTCCACATTGTATCCAAAATGTAGAAAAAATATATATCTTTAGATATGCTTTAATAATCCCTCCCTGCCAGGTAGCAACCCTTCATGCAGAAGGGGTAATACGGTATGTTTTATGAAATGTATAATAAAAAATGAAGAACGATTACAGAAGCAAATAATACCCTTTCTGGAAATGTACAACATGTATGAATTTTGTTGTGCCTATAATCCAGATTTGCTGCTTTGGAAAGTGTAGGCACATTTCCTGCTGACTTCAGACAGTGTTATTAAGATGTGATTATTGATTTCAAAGTCTTTAGGACAGTGTATGTTTGTAAGCACAGTGGGGTTCTTTTGATAATTACTGCCATCATTTTAATTCCCATATTGAATTTTTGCATTTATTTTAATGATTGTTAGCTTAGCTGGTTAGTATTTTATGGAAGAAATTAAGTTCATATCAATAGGTTTTTAAATACTTTGTTGATTTGTAGCTTTGAAAACAAATAACAGCTTGAAGGACTGCTACTTAGGTTGGTGAATTTGTGCATCCCTGTTTCTTAAAGGAGAACTTTGGGGTTCTATCTTTTTTTAATTAATGCATTCCTTAGGCTAAATAAGTAAATAATGTAATTTACTCTAATTAGCCAAAATGCACAGTAAGGCTGTAAAACCTTATTTTAGGTGGTGGGTGGGGCTAAGTGCCGCAATGAGAAGACATCCCGACGTATCTGACGGGATCCTCCCCACTGATGACTGACAGTGATTCTTGAGAGCTGCTGCGAGTCCACGAATATATGGACAATGCGCAGCAGCTCTCTCCTTACCTGCACGTCCCCGTGTGCCAGCTCCTTCCCCCCTCTCTCTCTCTCTCCCTGCCGACACTGACATACCAAAATGATCGTGGATCGCTGATGACAGAGGGGAAGGAGCTCTCTCTCTCTCTCTTCAGCATTTACTACAAATCGGAAAGTCCATATATGGTAAATGATGTCACTGGAGATCCCTGCTGATCGGATCCGATGGTAGTTATTCAGTATGTAAGTGATAAGCAATGATGGTGTGTTAGATTTCTCTCCAGCACATTCAGTTATTTAACAGATAATTCTGTTCCATAAAATCAACTAAAATGTAAATACATCCATATATACTTTTATTGAATGATTAAGGTGTTTAATCTGAAGAATGCCTAAATGCTGTGCTATAACACAGTTAGTCTACAGTGATCATCCTTGCAGTGATGAGAACTCTAAGCTGAACCTAGCTCTACATTTGTGGTGATAAAGGACCGCATACAAATGTAGCAGCAAAACATGCTAAATACAGCATATGCATGCTTTGCAACCAATGTACAAACCACTCATAGTGGTAAAAAAGGAAAAATACAATAAATTGTTGCTTTAAAATACCACAATTGAAAGGTTAAAGTAAAATACTTTATTTCTAGGCTCTGCAGACCCCCTATAGACTTGCATAGGCTCATCAACTTGTAGAATTGATTGCCTATGCAAATCTGTGGGTAGTGAATGCATGGACACAATCGACACTAAGAGGATTTTGTTGCCAAGAGACATGGGAAATGATGGACTAACAAGGACCAGGCTGTGGTATTAAGGTAGGAAAGGATCTGTAGAGGGTGTTCATTTTAGCCAATAAGATAAAAGATAATTGTACTTTTACTTCAAAAGTACACATAGCCTTAAGGAATCATTAAAATATATCCAGTCTGTTGTAGTGCAATAATGCAGGCTTGTTAATGTGTGTTTTGTCACATGCTAAACGTGTTGCCTTGAATGGACTGCCAATGCACCCCAAAAAAACAAAAATTAAACTTGCACCATTTTTCTTTCAACACAGCTCACAATAGTGCATTGCAGTGTGCTAGAAGAAGCCACTGCAGATATATGAATCAAATAACTTTATCTCACTCACCTGTATCGACAGCACTGAAAAAACATAAACAGCCACAGATGTAAATTAGTTATTTAATGAACTGTAGTCTCAGAATTCAATTAAAAACCTTTAAATGGGTCTTACCTTAAATTGTGTCAAGAGGTAACTAAAATGTTTGTTGGGAAGACTAAGAGATTCAATGTGCTGTTTGATAAGTTGGCGGGTAAGCACCTGAACTAATTCTGTGATTCTCTATCCCTGTGTCTTTATGTGAAGATGCCATGGTGTCGCAATGAGAGGCCAGAGAGTCACCCAATGGTGATGTAGCTGAGAGAGAGCAGGCATGACCCACCGCCATCTTGCCATCCTGCCACAAGTATCCTGGGAGCCATGTAAAAAAGCCCTAATTTGGGGGTTTGGAGAGAGTTTTGTTTGGTATGGAGAGACTTCTTTTTGGCGCCGGGGCTCATGATGTTTTGGTAGGGGAGCTAAGTGAGGTACTAGGGAGAGATGCCCAGTGTCAGATATAGGAGCTAGTGCAGAACACATCCATCCATGTTTATTAGCCCCTTTTTTAACAATATACTGCCTATTACTCTTAAAAAAAAAAAAAAGACCAGAAAACAAAAAGTAGTTTCACCTCTTGTAGACTTCAATAGGGTTCGGCACTGAGTTCATGTTTTTTTGGGTCACAGGAGGACATTAGTAAATGTCCTCTTCTGACACTAAAGAGAACTATGGCTTAAAAAGGTTTGGCCATAGTTCTCTTTTAATTTATCTTTATCTGGGAACCTCTGATGTTAGGAATGCACCAATACCGTTTTTTCGGTATCGAGTACCAATATATTTTTTTCTGTAGTTCCCAATACCAATACCGGAAGTCTCATAAAGGAAGCATGGAGTCCCAGCGTGCAATGACTTGCCGCTCACTTCCTGATACCGGAAGTTCCGGTATCAGGATAAGTATTGAGAGCATTTGGGCGAGTACGAGTATTCACTCAAATACTCGGTATCGATACCGATACTAGTATCGGTATCGGTGCATACCTATTTGATGTTGATAGTTACACAGTTTACTACATTGAAGTCAGACATTAACAGCTAAACTGAGCTAAACTAACTATGAGTACCTAAGGTGAGTATGGGCTTAAAGTATATCCATTTGAATAAGACCTCTCCAACTGTAGGTGCTACTAATTATATTGCTATAAAGTCCTGCCTCTATTTGTAGTGTGATTCCTAATGCAAGCCTTGTAATTCCAGCCATGGCTATGCTGATATTCAGCGTATTTGGATAGCATCTCATGTCATTTTAACACATTTGGCAGACAGTTAATCGGTGACTTGCCACTGCAGAGATCTGGAACAGGGCTGAATACCCTACTGATTTTTGACAATATTAGAGACAGCAGTGAAGCCAGAATGTTCGTACTAATTGAAAAGTGTGTTAGGCCATTTCCTTTCCATTTTCTATGCTTTTTTTGGCAACTTTTCAGTGTATAAATTTAACTTTTTAATAACATGATTGCTTATCCTTTTTTTTAAAATTGTTAATGTTAAATTAGATGTATTGTTAGTTAATCCTGAGCATTTTGGAGTTGGGACAATTTTTAGTTTCACTGGATTTCTTTGTTAACTTGTATCTAAATGTGATCCTGAAATGATCACATACTATAATAAAACAGTAAATCGTATTCTATTAAAGCCCAGCTCCAGCCCATTCATCCTCTTTTATTTACAGCCTCCCCACCGTCTATGGAGCACCCTTCCTGTGAGACCAGGACAGCAGTAGTGGGTTGAATGCTGTTAGGTGTCATTCAGTGCAGAATGCTGAGTACAGTGGAAGACATGTAAGAGTTTTAACTTGAATCCTGTTCTTTCCCTCAGTTTCCCTCATTTTGCTCCATAGACAAGATCCCATTCAAATTCCTCCAAATAAAACACAAATACTAAGAATTTCCTACATAACCTTGCTATTCTCATCTTTAAAGAATAACTGAAGGCAATTTTTAGGGTTTTTTTTGTTTTGGATAGACTGGAGTGGAATTGGGACACCTGGGGGGAAACACCCACCCTGTATTTTTTCCTTGTTGCATTTGTTTGACTTTTTAGTATACATGCCAGAAAGCTCCACTGCTGCCTGGGCCCTGTGCTTCTATTTTGTTTGGACTCTGCTCTGCTGAAGTTTTTCCTGGCTGAAGTAAGCATATTTATTTTCTTTTACCGGTACGATATTGACCTGAAGAGCAGTATTTGCAGTTCTATTTTGCATATGTGTACTTTCCTGCTGAGCAGCCTAAAGGATTATCTTGTTCCAAAAAGCCAGTCTCCTGCAATCCTGCTAACCCCCACAAGTATCGACGTGCGTTATTCCACAAATGAACACATGTTCCATTAAGGCAGTTCATTCATTAGAATGGGCTTCCTAATGCATCAAAATGCACCAAAAATGTGCAAGTACTATGTTCTTTAACACAGCACACAACAACATGTGATAGTGCACTGTGGTGCGCTGCAACGCACATCTGTCATCAAGGTGCATTGGGATACCATTCAGAATGATCGTTACACCAACACGTAATGCTCGTTACCACGTGTCACTGCAGCACAATAATTAAAATAAGCCATTTAAGCCCCATAGCTCTGAATGTGTGTACAAGTTTATATTTCCACAGGAACTTCCGTTTTATTGATTTTAATGATCAATCTGTATATTATTAATCTGTTTATATTTGTATAAGCACATACACTGTATATAGGAGATTTACCAGCCCTGTTGGTCATTTTAACTATGTTACAGGAGATGCCACGTTTGAGTAGCAGCAAAATTAGCGTGTATTCTGTGCCTCTGCTGTGTAAAGTATTTTGGTACTGTGGCATTGTGAGGCAATACCACGGTGTTAGGTGGCCTCAAAGTCACCCAGGGTTCTCAGCCAGAGGGGCTGAGTGGCTCCAGGAAGACATTACTGGTACCAGGAGAGAACTGCCTTTTCAGTTCTTTCTGGGTTTTCTGGATCAAGGTTGGGATCCTGGAGCCAGGAGATTTCTTAGAGCTCTGGGTGGGAAGAAATCTCCATTCCTGGGTCCATGCTTTGGTGGTGACCAGCACCTGATTGTGCACCTGTTTACATCCCTCATGAAGTGTGTGCTGGGATGTGTTCAGGGCCCCACCTGTGAGTCAGGAGAGCTCCACCCTGGGGAGTGTTGGAGTTGTGTGTGCGCAGGGAGCACACGGACACAGACCACCTCGGGTGCATGCTAGACGCACACGGAACAGCCAGGGGTGGCTGGGAGAGGTCAGGAAGGTCGGTGACCCGAGGACCTGCGGTACAGTCTGCTAAGAGAGCAGAGTGAGGGCTCACGAGGGGTGAGCAGCGTGAGTGTCTTGTAGCTGAGGAAAGCTACAGAGCCATAACAAGGACTGTCTTATGTTGCTGTTTCAAGCTATTTTGTGTTTGCCCTTTCAATAAACTGTGTTTCCTTGACTTACCTGGACTACAGTGGAGTGTCCTTGTTACAGTACCCAATTAGGTATACAGATTTGTGTGCAAGTCTTATGTATATGGGAGTTACTTCCTCCTGACACCTACAGCATTCCAAAATTGTACACTCGGCTCTAGATGAGTGAAACAATGTACAATCAAAAGAAAATTGTTGGCAGGTAGAAAATTAGATTTTGTTGAAGAGAAATTAAGAGTCTCTTCTGTAATCAAAGCCGAAAAAATGCCTTTAGTTCCACTTTAGTATACAATATCTCCTATTTACCAGACAACAAAGCAAAGTAGTCTTCTTTTTTATTTTTTATTTTGTAACATCATTTCCGGGGGTATATACAGCCACATCCCATCACTAATTATTTTCACCACCACACCCTTTTTCGTTTTACATCCACATCCTATTACCTTATATCCATTCCCTTCCCTCATATCTGCTTACTCCCCTTCCGGGAGCCAGCATGGTTTCAGATATTGCTGTGGTGACTGAATGACACTGCAGCAGGTATACTTCTGGTCTATTCTGTCTGGACCAACCTCATCTCCTTAAGTATCTCATAGTTATCCATTTACCCGCTTAAATGGATAATATACCTATTATGATGGGGGGCGTGGTCTGGCCGCAAGCTAACATGGTCACTTGAACTGGGAGCGGCTCTACATGATCTCACAGATGAGCAACTTACCACCAGCTTCGAGGCGAACGAACCTCCCGATCCACCCGATCTGACTCCCGTCAAGCCCTGCAAGATGTCTAAAAAGAAAACTAAAGGCAAGGGTCCCAGTAAACTTACCGATATCTACCCGCAGCCCAGTCCACGAATCAGACAAAATGGAGCAAGCGCCTCTGCTTCTCCTGCCTCACTATCTCCCTGCAGCACTGACTCTGAGATGGAGGAGAGCTGCAGCCACGGAACACACCAAGTGAAGGATCAGTCTAAGAGGCCTGCCGGCTCACCCCTGAGCTCACCCCAAACCAAGGAGCCAGTGAGTAAAACGAAATCTATGGGCGCAAGGCCCTTTACTGCTGAATCTCTGCCCAGTGTAACCCCTTTACAAAATCTAGCAGCCACTGACACTCCAGCATCTAAAGCTTGTGTTAAGCACACGTTGCTGTCACTGCGTTCCAAATTGCAGCAAGATCTCAAATCCTCTCTCACTGGGCTACAATCCCAAATATCTGAATTAGGTACTCGAATGGATTGGGCTGAGACACTCCTTAATGATTATGCATCTGCATATAACAATTTGTTAGATGCTCATACCGATCAGAGTCTCCTCATTCAGAAACTACAAGCAAAAGTCACAGACCTAGAGGACAGAAGCAGATGTAATAATATCAAATTCAGAGTGATCCCTGAGTTGGTGGAGCCCACGGAGCTTCCAGCATATCTCCAACAACTACTTCCACACTAAGGAAAAACTTATGCTTGCCGCTAATAAATCTCCCGCTCTTCCAGGACCGTACTTGCACGTCTTGCTCTATGCTGATATTTTGGCTGCCTCAGCCCAGAAACGCAGAGAATTTGGCCTGATTTTACCAAGGCTCTTTGCGACAACCAGAGCTCCTACAAATGGGGCTTCCCGACGAGACTTCTGACCTCCCATCAAAACCAGGTGCTCCCGATCCTCACTCCTGCTGATGGTGCTCAAATCCTCCACTCCTGGGGTATCCCTGTCTCTCTGTACCCTCATCCGAGACCAGACCTCAATCAACGCGTAAAGTTCCCATGGATTTGGCCTCCCGTTGACGTCCTATGACTCTGGAGTCGTCCACCTTGAATAGCTGATGCTTCTTCTTGATCATTGTGATCCTGTAGTAACTGCTCTTTGAGCTTGTTACTTACCCCTAGTTAAAAGTGTGCTATGCACACAGTAAGTTGGTTCTACTTTTTTTTAATTTTTTATGCTGTTTCTTACTTGCTTGTTCCAATATATGCACCGGTTTGTGCTAGATATCATATGATATGATATTACATGACTGTGCAGTACTCTCACCGACTGTGGATGTTCTTGCTACATGTGTTCTCCTGTTCCATGTTATTAATTGGTATCTGTATTATACCCGCATTATTGGCCATGTTTCTCTGCAACATCTCTGGGCATCCTGTGTCTCTCAATGTCACTGAAAATTACCTCTATTAATGCCATGGGACTTAATAGTCCCAACAAAAGGGCTATGATTTGGAAAGAAACTGCCTCCTTACGTAGTCATATTCTGTGCGTACAGGAGACCCACTTTTGTTGAGATAAACCTCCTGTCTGCAAAAATCAGAAGTTTTCGCACTCCTATTTTGCAAACTCTGCTAAAAAAAAAAGGGAGTCATGATTGCAATTAGAAACTCGGTCACTTTTGTCCATCATGATCTTCTGCTAGACCCTGAAGGCAGATTTATCTTGTTGGTGGTGTCTATTAATGACTGCCTCTTCACTATTTTTAACATATATGCTCCAAATACTAACCAAAAAAGTTTGGTTAGTGGAACGAAAGAGATTATACCTTGAATTCCCACACCCAACATTCCAGTCTGGACATGTTCCTAGTAGACAAATTTACTCTACAACACGTTTTGAGAGCGGATATTGGTCTCATTACCTAGTCAGACCATGCTCCTGTCTCACTGTGTATATTTCCTGACACCTCTCATCGTATCTCCACCACGTGGAGATTAAATCCCAGCTTACTCTCTAAACTAGAATATAAACAATATGTCCAGTCTGAAATAAGAGCCTTCTTTGAAATCAATACTTCTACCGCTAGCAATCCCACAATGGTTTGGAATATATACAAGGCCTTCATTAGGGGCTTGCTAATTACTTTAGGGGCATGGGAGAAACGAAAACTGAATGGTGAACTAACGTCTCTACTGGACCAAATTCACAAGCTAGACTCTGTTAATAAAACTGAACCAGACCCTTCCAACTCCACCACCTTGAGCTCCCTTAAGGTGCCCATACACTGCTCGATTCTCGTACGAGAATCGCGGGAAATCCCGCGATCGTGCGAGAATAGAACAGTGTGAACGAAGACGTGCGACCGTTTCTACTGTACGGTCGCACGTCTTTTGTCTAAGGAGCACGTTAGAAAACCAGCCGAGAATCGTACGATTTTCGGCTGGTTTGAACGGTGCTCGGGAGACAAATGTCGAACGGGCCTGTGTGCGCACGTGCACACTGCCCGTTCAGCATTGCGGTCATCGGAAGCCCGCCCCTCAGGGGGCAGGCTTGCTATGATCGAGAGTACGATCTGCCTGTCCAAGATGGGCAGATCGTACGTTTTTTTTATCACTTTACAACCATCGCAAGACTAAGGTCTTGCGATGGTTGTACAGTGTATGGCCCCCTTTAGACTTAGCCTCCTCCTCACCTCTCAATATGATTTTATGATTAAACGGCTTAAACTGAAATATTACTCTCAAGGCAATAAAGCTGGAGCATTCATGGCCCAACAGTTTAAACACTGTAAAGATTGCACGAGAATCCCTTACATTTTAATAAGAAAAAAGAAAACTTGCTGAACTCTTTACCGGGAGTCCCCACAAAAAGACGGGTGCTCAAAATGACTGCGGATGGCGCCGCCACACATAGACAAAAAGGAAGATGTCACCAGCACTCCAACAACTCACGAGAATCCCTTACATTTTAATAAGAAAAAAGAAAACTTGCCGAACTCCTTACCGGGAGTCCCCACAAAAATACGGGTGCTCGAAATGACTGCGGGTGGCCACACATAGACAAAAAGGAAGATGTCACCAGCACTCCAACAACGATAATAACAGCAATTAGATGCTCATTTATTGACAGATCCTGTCTCTCATTGGCAAGCGCTTTCGGGGCCACACAGGGTCCCCTTCGTCAGGCTCAGAGATGACAGTGCAGAGATAACATATAAGGGTCTATTCACAAAGCAGCCGAAGGATCTAGCCGTAGCTTCGGCCGATCCTTCGGCTAGCTTCGGCCCCAGGAACCCTTCAGTTCAGTAGAACCGAAGGGCTGCTGTACGGGCTATTTGCTATAGCCCGTACAGTTCCTGAACTTAGTCGAGCCGAACGCATATGCCTCGGCTCGGCTGAGCCGCGCTGAAAGCCGAAGCTGGCCGAGCGGCTGGCCATTGTCGGCCGACAGCCTGCTTCTGACAGCTGGGTGTCAGGGAATCGGGTTCCGTCCCCTGGGTCAGCCGCGCCGGCGTCTGGTTGCTAGGCGACCTGCCGGTCACGTTCCCTCCAGGGCTTGTACTCTCAGGCGTCGCTCTCAGACACATACAGTGTCTAAGTGACAGAGTAGGCCGGCCTTCACACAGCATTTCCCTTACTAGGAGATGGTTGGGAGGGCCACTGCTGACGACTCCACCCACACACACCTGCCTCTCCTACAAGAGCTAACAAGGCTCACTTGCTCAGCGTTCTAGCGAGGTAGAAAGTCAAGCAACTTGCTAGGGCATTCACCTCCACCATCCTGAACCTTGCTTTCCTCCTCCAGAGGATTCACAGCTGTGAAGCTTCCACAACCAGTGGCTCGGGGTATCTGGACTGTTTACACCAAATCGCAAGTACCACCTGTATTCTCAGTCTGATACAAGATTGCATATCCTCCATTGGCTTGAAGCGACAGTACTCTATTGAATGCCTGCAGCTCACTTACCTTATATATATAT
>NW_017306729.1:560572-589306 GCF_000935625.1 Nanorana parkeri
GGCTATTTCAATGTGCAATAGCCAATAGCAAACTAGCATTGCACCCGCCCTCTGCTGCAGTTCTCCATCAGGTCCACCACTACTGATTGACAGCAGCAGAGGGAGGGTACAATAGCAAGTTTGCTATTGGCTATTGCAAATTTAAATAGCCAATAGGAATCTAGCAATGCATTCCTATGGCCAAAATTATTTATTTATTTTATTTCTATTCTGACACGGCTCCATGTCAGAATAAAGAAAAAAAAAAAGAAAAAGCAGTGTATCTCTCCTTGGCGGCCGGGAGCGTGAGACTCCTGGAGCACTTGGGGGAGGTTTTCTTTCTTTCTTTTTTTGACGACAGCAGAACCGCTGGCTAATAGAAAACAGTTGGACGGATCTAGCTGTCACTGCTAGCTCCGTACAATCGTTTTCTATTTATTTTTTTCTACTTTTTAAACTATTTTTCTGTTCTGCTCAGTCCCACAGAGGGACTGAGCAGAACAGCCGAGCTGAATGCCGCTCAGCAGCATTCGGCTATTCAATCACTGCTGTTTGGCATCTATAAGAATAGACCAAACAGCAGCGAGTAGCCTGCCGGAGGTTCGGCTTAGCTGAGCATGTTCGGCCGACCCAAAGCCACGCGAAGCCACCCGATGTACGGCTGATTTCAGCCGATATATACGGTTGAAATCAGCCGTACCAGCCATAAGTGTATAGCTGAACAGCATTCGGCTCACTTCGCTTTAGGTCGGTCATTCACTTGCCTGCCTACGATAGCTTAGTGAATAGACCCCATAGTCATTTATATAGACATACCTATCAGTGAGTGAAAAACATGACACACCCATACCCATAGACGTCATCATGACATCAGGGCCCCACCCTTTACCAATTAGAAGTGTGTGCTAAACAGTATTGAAAGTGCCCCACATGAGCTGTGATCCAACAGTAAAATACAATACATCATGCTGTGCTTTACACATCTCAGAACACACTTATAATTAGACATCAAGAGCTCAGGTGGTCCCAGGTCAAAACACACTGCATGTGCGGGTAAGGCAAAAAGACATGCTGCCGTGACGGCCCTTAACGAAAGCCGAATGCAAGAAGCCACTGGTTGTTACAGCAAAAGGACGCTATCACACATAGTGGCATCTAGCTTCTCAGAAATTGGCCATTCACCCCCTGCTCACTAGTGTATGCGCCGTGCGGGCATAGGGAGATAAAGTCTGTTCGTTTGTCCAGGCATGTAGATAGCTGTACTAGTTACCAATAATGCACGCGCACCACACATCAGTGACCCGGACACCCACACATGCTGAATGGGGACGATACAGTCGACCTGTCTGGTCATTAAAAACAAACCAGAAACCAGCAACTTTCATATTGTCCCCGTATATAAGGCATGGGCTGGAGAGCTAATGCATGGTGAAATATATAATGATGGAGCACAGAACCCACAACATCCTGTAGATAAAAAAAATGCTTAGCACTAAGCATACAACAATTAGGTTACACATACACCTTGTGTACAATCTCTATTGGCTCTATTGGCAAACTATTGGCGCTATTCAGATTGCAATAATCACCCATTAGTGTTATACCCCCATTGGTATTATCAACTTGACCCATATTAATATATACTGATCAGACCTCGGCATGCATGTAACTCCCACGTTTTATATGCTTGAATGGATTCTGGATGGAATAATCCAGTGTCCTAATAGAGAATAAGGATGGGATGGATTACAGATATGGAACAGTGAAGCCCCCATGAAAATATTTACAAATATGTGTGCAGGTTAAAAAAAAATACAATACAGGTCCCAGAGCTGCCGCTGACTTGTTCAGACGGCCCACTGCGGAGCCTAAGAAACTAAAATCAAATACAATTATTTACTGACCCACGGATTATAGATGGCACTAATTTGCACAATTGTATGTTATCTAGGAAACAGGCCAATCCCAGATTTGTATTGAGGCACTTGGGGTGTGGCACATCCAAGGTATAAGTCCAATACGCTTCCCTCTGGAGGAGTGTTCTTGCTCTATCACCCCCTCTTGGGTGTGCGTTTACGTGCTCAATAATTATGCCTCTGAGTTTGTGTACCTGATGTTTTTAAGTGGCGAAGTGTACTGCGACTGGTTTATTGAGGTCCGATTGCTCGCCTTTGGACAATTTCCCTATAGCTACATGTATATCACTTCTGTGCTTTTGGAACCTTCTCTTGAAGGGTCCAACTGTCTTACCTACATATACTAATACTCACGGACATTTCAGTAGGTAGACACAGAAGTTGGTGTCACAAGTGTAGTACCCCTGGATGCTATATTTATTACCATTATACGGGTGAAAATATGATTCTCCGCAAATCACGGAGCTGCATATGTTATAATGGTAACACTTGTAGCTTCCGGACCTGTTGGACATAGAAAGTGTTTTTTTAGCATACTTGGATCTTGGGTCCGCTTGGACCAATAGGTCCCTCAATGAGTTGCTACATTTATAAACGTGCAGTGGTCTGTTTTTAATGACTGACGCTAAAGTCTTGTCGGCCTGTAGAATATTGGCGTTCTCCCATGTTGCCCTGCTTATTTGTCAAGGAGGTGGATGTAAAGGTTTATATAAAAGGTACTCTCTTTTGCTTAGTAATTTTACTTGATTTGCCCTCAAATCTCTCCGTTGCTTTTGCCAGTGCTGCCTCAATGACTGCGGTATCATACCCTCTCTGCAAACATTTGTCTAAAAATGCGTCCAATCTGCAGCGCTCATAGAGTCTGAGCAGATGCGCAACCCGTAAATATTGGGAGATTGGGAGACGTGAATGCTGGGGATGTGCACTACTGTAGTGTAAACGTGTGTTTCTATGTGTAGGTTTGGAATATACAGATGTAGAAAATGTGTTGCTAGCAATGGTAACGGATACATCTAGAAAGGCAATCTCTTTTGCAGATATGATTGGATTAAAAACAATACATGAAAATAAACCATTAAGGTACATTACAAAACCTGGACCTTACCATCCCAGATTACATATATTGTCAATAAATCTTATGCACAACCTCACATGTTTTATAAACGGGAGATTTATACACATGACAGTACTCAAGATACCCCACAAAGAGGTTAGCAAAAGATGGAGCTGCCGAGCAGCCCATCACAGTCCCTTTGACCTGTTTAAAGGCATGGTTTTCAATGGTGAAGATGTTGTTCTCAAGGATGAAATCAAGGCAACACAGTAAAAATGCTGTAGGAATGTCGTCCTAGCCTATGCTTCCTAGAAAGTGCTCAACAACCATAAGACATGCGTTGTTGGGGATGCATATATATCCATTGTTCCCAGTTTCCAACCGTCTTTCACAGTTGGAAATGCATGAAGTTTTGTCAAAAAATGCTCAGTGTCTTTAATAAATGCAGGTAACTTGCGTACCAAGGGCTGTAAGTAAAAGTCCACAAACTGCGCTATTGGTTGGGTACTAGAGCCCGTGCCCGAAACAATCGGGGCAAAAAGCTAATGGGTTGACTCCTTTGTGTATTTTGGGTAGACCGTAAAGGACTGGTGTCCGTGCATGCTCATTAAATAAAAAGTCTGCCACGGTATCACTGATACACCCATTTGTCTTACCCAAATTAATAATAGACACTAGTCCCGTTTGAATAGATCGCAGGCTCTCAAGTGTAACTGGTTGGTAACTAGACACATCAGATAACAGCAGTAAGATCCCCCGTTTATACTCTACATAGTCCATAATGACAATGGCATCCCCTTTGTCTGCTGGTTTGATGATGAAAGTCTCATCTTTTTGCACAGCTAATAATGCATTGCGGTCCTCGTTAGTCATGTTCGTGTATGACTTAATTTTACGATTTGCCTGCAGCACATCATCCTTCACAGTGCGTATATATGATTCAATTGACTAAAATTGTCCAGGTGGGACAAAATTACTTTTCAATCGGAAGGGAGGACCATCCTGCATTTTCTTGGGTTGCACAGAGAAATGTTGCTTTAATTTTAGTGTTCTTTCAAATTTAAGCATCTCAATCTCGAACACAAATGGATCAAAACGACCCAATGGGCAAAAAGAAAGCCTCTTGGAAAGGAGGCTGCACTCACCCTTATTCATTGGCCGGGATGATAGGTTGACTACCGGGCTCTCCGTGGTGGGCGCCCCCTGTTGGTATGGGCTCTGTTCTCGAACCTCTTCTTCTGGTGTCCCCGCCGGGGTCGCCGGCGTCCTGGGCCCTGGATAAAGGGAAATTGAATTCCACCACGTGTCCGATTACACCCTCAGGGTGACTGGAGTCACTCTCTGTCGAAGGGTTTTCGGTTGGATGTTCACTGCTGGATGATGCCCGCCCTGTGCGTTTGGGTTGTTGTGCAAATCTCCTCCTATTGAAATTCCTTGTGCGTCTCCTTATGTTGCCGGTTAGCCAAGGGTAAACTCTGCCTTCTTAAAAGTCGAGGTTAACTTGATGATAGGGTCTCTTGATTAGTGCATTTCTCTTGTAATGCGACTTCTGATGCTGCTATATCTTTGTTTACTTGGCACAAGGAGTATGTGTAACCTAATTGTTGTATGCTTAGTGCTAAGCATTCCTTTATCTACAAGATATTGTGGGTTCTGTGCTCCCATCATTATATATTTCACCGTGCATTAGCTCTCCAGCCCATGCCTTATATACGGGGACAATATGAAAGTTGCTGGTTTCTGGTTTGTTTTTAACGACCAGACAGGTCGACTGTATCGTCCCCATTCGGCATGTGTGGGTGTCCGGGTCACTGATGTGTGGTGCGCGTGCGTTATTGGTAACTAGTGCAGCTATCTTAATGCCGGGACAAACGAACAGACCTTATTTCCTCCCTATGCCCGCACGGCGCATGCGCTAGTGGGCGAGGGTGAATGGACGAATTCTGAGAAGCTAGATGCCACTATGTGTGATAGCGTCCTTTTGCTGTAACAACCAGTGGCTTCTTGCATTCGGTTTTCGTTAAGGGCTGTCACGGCAGCATGTCTTTTTGCCTTTGTCTTTTTGCACATGCAGTGTGTTTTGACCTGGGACCACTTGAGCTCTTGATGTCTAATTATAAGTGTGTTCTGAGATGTGTAAAGCACAGCATGATGTATTGTATTTTACTGTTGGATCACAGCTCATGTGGGGCACTTTCAATACTGTTTAGCACACACTTCTAATTGGTAAAGGGTGGGGCCCTGATGTCATAATGACGTCTATGGGTGTGTCATGGTTTTCACTCACTAATAGGTATGTCTATAAAAATGACTGTGGGGTCTATTCACAAAGCTGCCGAAGGATCTGGCCGTAGAACACTGCAGGAAATGTCTCTCCAACCCCCCTAGACATAGCCAATACATTTAGCATGTATTACTCCTCTTTTATACAACTTAAGTGAATCTGAATCTTCACATGCACCCTCTGTTGATGATATCCAATGCTTTCTAAATTATTTGCAACTCCCCTCTCTCCCGTCCAATTTACTTGCAGATCAGTCACTGTTCTTTGAAGCAGAGGTCCTCAGAGTTATCTCAGACCTGCCACTGCATAAAACCCCTGGTGCTGATGGTTATAGCGCAGAATATTGCAAGGCATTTTCCTCCACCTTAGCTCCCCATTTATGCATTATTGCAAATGAAGCTGCAACCACTGGATCTTTCCCTAAAGAATCTCTGGAGGCCACCATCATTACTATCCCTAAGCCTAATAAGCCGACAGATGACCCTGCTAACTACCGTCCAATTTTCTTACTCAATACTGATGTGAAAATCTATTCTAAACTTATAGCTAATCATCTCATGCATATCCTCCTTGACCTGATTCACCCAGACCTGGTGAGATTTGTATTCGGCAGACGAGCCCTGATGGCATTAGGCGAATGCTTGACTTGATACAATATGCAGAGCACACTGGGAGGCCTTTCCTGCTCATATCCCTGGATGTGGAGAAGGCCTTCGACAGGGTGCACTGGGGATACCTCAGGGCTACATAGTATTATATAGTATTTGGGGTTGAATAAAGACATACGTCCATCAAGTCCAACCCAACCCTAATTGGGCTGTCACGGGTTTCCTGAGTTCAGCCATTAATGCTTTATATACACAACCCAATGCTAGAGTATGAACATCAGGATTACTATTTGCTCCTTTCCGCATCACTAATGGTACCCGTCAAGGATGCCCATTGTGCCCTTTGATTTTCGCCCGGGTCATCGAGCCTTTAGCAACAGCTATTCACACCAGTCAGGATATTGATGGAATCTCTATTGGCCAACACATGCACAAAATTGGCTTATATGACGACAATGTCATAATCCCTCTAACTAATCCCTTGCTTTCCTTACCAGTGGTTCTGGATATCCTAACGCAATTTAGTAAGATCTCCCTCTACAAGGTCAATCAATCCAAGTCTCACATGTCTCTGACGTCCCCTAGCTCCAATATTTTGAATCTGAACTATACCTCACTCCTATCTGAAGTAGCAGCACTTTGCTCAGATCTCACTAAATCGACAGTGTCATGGGCAGGCAGGATTAACCTCATAAAAATGTTTATTCTCCCCAATATCTTGCACCTCTTCAGGGTTCTCCACGTTCCCCTATTGCCATCATGCTTGAAATAACTCCAACATCTCCTTGACAACTTCATATGGAATGGTAAAACCCATAGAATATCTAAGCAGAGTTTGTATAGACCTAAGGCCTACGCAGGTATGGGGGCCACGGAAGTGGCCAAATACTACAAAGCTAACATATTAGACCAGGCTAAATACTGATGGTCCCCACACCCTGATAAGTTGTGGTCTCAGAAAGAGAGCACATCAGTGGCTATGGACCTCAAGCTGCTGATGTGTTCCTCTATTTTAACCCGCCCTCCTGATAAATCCTTCCTGGACACTGTCACAGGGACTCTGAGAGTCTGGCATTCTTTTGAACCCTAATCATTACCAACAGCAGATTTTGCTTACAATACATACCCCTTCACACCCTAAAACTTATCCTAACTGACATACACCTATCCAATTGGGCTCAATTGGGCATTATGCACTTAGACAAACTGTTCTCTAATGACCACTTGCTCACTTTTGATGTCCTACGCAAAAAATACTCCCTTCCAGTTAATTATTTTTAAAAATACCTCCATATCAGACATTATTAAGTCTCTATACATGTTAAGGACAACTCGCATCTCAGACGATCCCTTTCTTTCTATGGTAAATGTAAAAGGCATTTCTTTTTTTCTACAATCTGCTTAGTGAACCCAAAGAATCTGAGAAATTACCATCCATGCTTTGGTGGGAAAAATAATTACAATTATCCATACCATTGGATCGATGGTACAAAGCTGTCTCCACGCCCCAGAAGACATCAAAATGTTTGAATTATTGGGAATCCTTACAAATGTTGTTGCATAAACGGTACTTTACGCTCCATAGAATGGCTAAAGCCTTCCTTACCTCTTCTCTACTCTGTTGGTGAGGTTGTGGTCTGGTAGGCTCATTGACTCCCATATGGTGGTCTTACACTTTGGTCAAGTCCTTCTGAACTTCCGTATCTACCCTCATATCAATAGTTACTCAGACTCAATACACTATATCCCCACAACCTGCCTTATTGGGACAGGCTTGGAAGAATGACCTACAACATCCCGCACTGTAGTATCTCACATCCTCATAGCCGCTCATCCTTGTAATAGCAAGAGCTTGGAAACACTCTGAACCCCCCTCTCTGCACAATGTCATCCAAATCCTCAATACACACGCTCACTTTGAATATCTTTTTGCTAAAGCCAACCTTAAAGCTCATGTCTTCTCCTCACAATGGGCTTGCTGGCCGCCGGATCCCAGATGCTTGACTCGACCTGTATGATTTTAATCTTAACCTTAATCTTTAATCTTATCTGCCGAGATGTATGCATTTTTCATACGTTTTTGTGCTGAAATATGTATATTGGTGACCCATTTACTATGTACCCCCATACGATCCCAATCCTCTCAATTCCATTGGTCGTATGCCCCTATGCCACTCACTACATTCCTTCCTTGGACGTACACCTTTCGGGCTGCCCACTAAGGATGGGTTGGGCGTGTTCCCAGCTCCACGTGCTGAGCCCGCCAGGAAGCTGACAGCGCGCAGAGTCAATCACAGGTACTGAGACATTTTCAGTACCTGTGATCTCTGTGCAGCTGCAGAGAAATCGGGAAATGTCTCAGTGCCTGTGATTAGCGCTGCACGATGTCAGCTTCCTGGTGGGCTCGGCACGTAGAGCTGCAAACACGCCCGAGCCCATCCTTACTGCCCACATCCCGAGGACCACAGATGTTTTACCTTGCTGTGTTCTTCTCCTACCTTTTTTGCTGTACAAGGAATGCAGTTGTGCATTTTAATCTTTGTACCATCCCTATAGACCCTGACAATGTCTATATACTGCTTTATTCCTGTTTTTTCCTCGATTGTGTATGTTTTATACATAAAAACCTAATAAAACTCATTGTTAAAAAAATATATATTTGTGCTTAAAGATTTCAAACAGTGACACAAAAGTGGATAATTAACCAGCCTGAGAAAGTGATTCATATGTGCCATTGATGAATAAAATGTGCAAATGCAATTTTTAAAATTTGAAATAATATACATTTTTGTAAAATAGAAAAGTTCAAACAAAAAAAAAGTTAAAAATAAAATGGCTTGTCCACAATTTTTTTTTTAATCAGCTGATCACATTTGCCAAATATTACCATTACTCACGAGTAATGCTTCGTTTGTGTAACATAAAATATTATCTAATAAGATACGGTGCACAGGAAATAAATGTCAGTTCACTCATATGAGACATATGATAGATTTGCTGGTGGCCTAAAATACGATTTTTATAGGTAGATAAGCGCAATCATTTTTTACTGTACAGTTTCATGCTTATTTGCAATACTAGAGGGATAATTATTCCATATCAGTTTTGCTTGCCTTTAGTTTTCAGTGGTACGAGCAAAAGCATCCCATGTAAAAGGTACTACATATTTTATTGTGAAGACGGGAAAAAAAAATAGCCCACGTTTAAATGTTTGTCCTCACAGGCTAGTCACATGCAAGTGTTTTTAATATGAATTATATGGTTTGCTTCTATAAATGCCTTAGTCTTTGATGGAAAATAAAAATAGTTTATGCAACTATTGTTGAAAAAACAAAATATATATACCTATTAAGACATTACAGACACCATTCCTGAGGAAATTTATTGAAAGAAATGTGTTGGGGGATATGATACAGTGACTTCCAGCTTTGTGTGAATAACAGGATTGTGAAATGATGATATTGGAACTTGAGCATTTATTGGCGTTTGCTGGACACTGCACATTCTAAATGTAAGTGCATTACTTTTAATGTTATTTTAATGAAGCTGATTTACACTGAGAGCTGTATTCCCTGTTTCTTGAGTGTTCTGATGCATATTACTTGAAACTCTGGTATGTATGAGGATCTCTCTGTGAGGTCCTAATTAATCTGGTTGGAGGTTGGAGAATAAAAGGAGATTTTGTTAATAAGGCACTTGTTGACCTGTATACATTTGCATGGTCAAAGAGTACAGAGGTGCATTGTCAGCTAGTTCATAGTGCTTGGAGGTACAATGTTCATGATTGCAGAAGTGCACATTGTTGTGGTGTTGGCAAATGCAAAGGTAGACATTGGTGAGTGCAGAAGTGGGCACTGGTATTAATGAATGCAAAAGTGTGCGTCGATACAAAGTCAGCAAGTGCAGAAGCATCTATCAATGAATAATTATAGAAGTGTCGGCAAGTGCCAAAAATGAGTGTAAATGTTCTGTTGGTAAGTGCAGATTTGGCAAATAAAAAAGTGCCTTCCATTGCCCAGGGATGTGGGGTGCCTGGCTGATCGGGGAGGAGATCGGAGCCGCTGTCATCCTTTCAGTTTCAGGATGACAGTGGCTCTGTGCGTGGCAGAGGTGATGTGTCTGTGAATGTAGAAGTACACACCATCCACTGTTAGTAGCAGGATCTCGGGGTAAGAGACTCAACTGATTTACAGAAATGAATCTCTTTACCTTAAGAAGGGTTTATTTATTGTATAATTATACAGTATGACATAATAAACATATTGAAAAATAGATTCTGGATGTACATACACTTTAAGTTTATAAGTGGTTACTTTGGTTAACAGTTTTTTTGGGCTGTATATTTCACAATTATCTGACTGTAGTGTGCCCAGACACTGTTAAGTTTATAGAACCAAAGACTCGTGTAGACTGTGAACTGCTGCACGTTCTTATCTTTGTTTTCACTACTCAGTGAAAATGATAAATTGGCAAACATATTTTCCTTCCTCTTCATGATGTCTCAAAAGTTTTGTACACACTCTGCTGTCACAAAGCTGTCAACATAGCTCTAAGTATGGATAACTTTAGTATTTAAATTACTTTTAGCAGACTCTTTACATAAAAACTAACCAGGAAAAAAGTTTAAATTTTTCAGTAGCATAGATCTCTGAACAAAAGCAAGCACATATTTAGCTCTGAAATGGGAAAATCCCCCCCCTCTTAGTAAGACCCCTTATTATTACCCGAATTCTTAACCTGCCTCTATCATTTAAACACTCTCCTACCTAAGCTCAAAAACTTAACCAGAAATGGACCCTGAAATTAAACACTGAACCTGATCCTAAAGTTTAACCTTAACCTAACACTGAAAAATAACACTTAATACTTGAAACCCAAAAACATACCCTAACATTAAACTCCTGAAAATTCTTAATCTTAGCCCCAACCTTCTCTAAAATCCTAACCCCTAAGGCTTATTTAGTGTGGCTCAGATTGGTAGCGACCTTTGTTTCCTGGCAAATCCTGTTTCAAATTTGCAGTCCTAGTGAATTTCTGACTGAATTCAGAATTTCTGGATACATTTTCTTAAAGCCAGAACACACTACTTGGCCTTTGAACCATGGTCAACAGGATTAGAAGAGACAATAAGAGAGCTTTTGGATAAGCCAACAAAACAAATATGGCAACCACACAGATACATTTGTAACTAGCTTTCAAAGTAAGATGCACATGGAAAGGCTTTCCACTATACAAACATATCCCAGCGCACATGCCAGCTAGCCTTGCAACAAAAACCTCTGTTTTTAATACAAGTTGTGAAACAAGGTAAGGTTTTTTGCAAGTTAGCTGGTAAGTGCGCTGGGAAACTTTTGGATAAGCCAGTCGATTCACTTTAGCAAGGGTGCTCAGATCAGCCATAGTGTTAGTGCATTGGAAGCTGCTGTATGAAGAGGATAGGGAGAGATGACAAACTGCATAGAGAGATTAGGGTCAATTAGCCAACTGTGCTTAACTTCTGTGAATTGTAGTGAAGGGGTATGGTTTGCTTATATGTATAAGCAAAACGTTTGTTTGCTAGCCCTTTGGGCAATTACTCTTTTTGCTGACTTTATTTATCATTATTTGTTTGTTTTTTTGTGTTTTCACTTGTGCTTTTTAGCTGCTGCCCTGTTTATAGCAAACAGTTGGGTTTTTTTTTTCGTTTTTCTTTGCTGCAATGCTTTTTATTTGTCCTCATTCGAAAGAAAAAGAAATACTAACTCACCGAGTTAAAATAAAGTAAAGCATACTCGGGTTAGGCTTATGCTCTCTAAATAAAATTGTCCTTCTGCCGACCAATTTTCACACTACTTTATCATGTGCAGTCTCTTAATTCTTGTAGGAAAACACCTGCCCTGTGTCTCTAGAACAATATGACCAAGTCTGGGAAAACACAATGTTTAGAGCGCCCTACTGTAGGGCAGACACAACTCTGGAGATTAACTACTGGTGGTGTGCGAAGCTCCTCATAGCAGGGGGAGGGACCCTGTGTACCAACATAAAACAAAATCTTTTTTGGAGGAGCGCTACTACCTGGAATCCCTTTTATGAACAATGCTCGTACAGTGATGTTAGATCATGTATGTATCAAATAAGTATAGAAAGCCAGTCATAAGAATGGAAGGGATATAGACTTACAGTTGGGGTGTAGGAGAATCTGCCCAAAATCTCTCCTGATCTCCTCTTCAGGATCTGTTGGTCAGGTCCTTCTAGCTGGCAAGTGAGAGGTGAGTGGCTGAAAGGGGCTAAGCTGAATAGCTGGTTCCCTCCAATTGTCATTATTAAGCTGGTCTAAAACATGTCTGCGATGGTGAAGCAGCCCACGTACTCGGCTGTCCAGGCCGGGCCGCGACGGCTGGGATAGAGAGAGTGTACGGGAGAGAGCGAGGACCCGCGAACAGTGCTGAAGCGCCTGGTGCCGTATGTATTGGCAATGCAGTCAGGCTGCTGTCTCGGGGTGTCCGGTGGTCTCGCAGACAACGAAAGTCTCGGAGGACTAAACGGGGGGTAGAAGTGCACGGTGGGTAGACGGCTACGCGTTTCGAGGAGATTCCTCTTTGTCAAGCCACAAGATCGAGCAGATCGCGGGAAACCGGTCTGTTTTAAAAACTGAAAAGGGGGAGGAGTGGGTAATGAATTCGCCTTGTGATAGGTAGTTACTCGAACGAGGGGAGGAACTTATATCGTAGCCTCGTCCAATTATTAGCGAATTCCGTCCATCAGGCTAATACAACACGTTTTGTCATGAGACAGGTTATATCTTTTTGTCGGATGAACAGTATTAACAGGAGAATGTCTATGGGGATGTTGTGGTCTGTCTAAAAAGCTTAACATCTTTTCCCCCAAATTTTGACCCCAAATTAAAGGGATGCATAATGGGGACGTGTATTTTACATACATAAGAAACCTCTAAAAGCACAAGTTGAAAACAATTTCCATTCAGATGAAAATAAGAATCAAAAATAAAATAAAAACACTATTAGTTGTTGGTGCTCGGGCCTGTATCCGCACTGACGTTACCACGGGTGGGGAACCACAGGTGTACCCCAACCCCTGTGTGTATGTCCTCAAACCGTGTGCCACTTGTGGGAACCACATGTACGTATAGGACCACAATACCACAAAAACGCACCTCTGTGCTGGTACCTCTACAAAACAAAAAACTCTCTAATGTCACCTAACACAAAGAGACGGGGGAAGGAAGGAAAAAAGGAGGGGGGGGCAAGGGATGAAAGTTGATATAATTGTATAATAATGTAATGGTGAAGCGGATATCAGGTCCACTCATGGTTACGTGGGTGTGTGCTGGACTATAGAATCGTGTGGATCTCAAGTTCTTCATTTAGCCCCACCGGGGCCAAAGTGTTTAACTTGTAGATCCAAAAAGTCTCTCTACTGCATAACCGGCGGAATATTTCAGATGGCGGTATTTGAGTGGAGATGTGCTCAATCGCGAACACCTTTAGGTCCTGAGTTCTTTTTTGGTGTTTGGCTGTAAAATGCCTCGGGACGCTATGCTCCAGGTCTCCCTTCTCAATGAGCCGTCTGTGATCTCCTACTCTGGCTCGCAATGCGCGTATGGTCCGACCCACATATATCAGACCACAGGGACAGGTGAGCCCATATATCATGTGATCGTGTGAGCACGTGATGAACTGATTAATATGGTACACCTTCTTCATATGATCAGTAAAATTGGTTTGTCCGTGTGTTATAAATTGGCAGGTGAGGCATCTGGGCTTTTTACATTGGAAAATGACCACCCTATGTTCAAAAAGAAAATTCCTTGGAGAAATGGCAGGTGCTTGGAAGAGTCCGTGTGTTATAAATTGGCAGGTGAGGCATCTGGGCTTTTTACATTGGAAAATGACCACCCTATGTTCAAAAAGAAAATTCCTTGGAGAAATGGCAGGTGCTTGGAAGGACCTACTCGATTCTTCACATTTTTAGTTTTTCTAAAATTGATAGAGGGATTCGAGGGTAAGTTCGGACCCAGTCTAGGGTCTTTCCGTAGGATGTGCCAGTGTTTATTGATCACTTTTTGGATGGTTTTAAAGCTATTATTAAATGTGGTGATGAATCTAATGTCATTGGAATCAATTTGGCTATCACTCTTAAATCTGCAAAATTGACTCTTTGGAATATTATTCTTCCACCGGGGGTGATGGCAACTCTTGTAATGGAGATACGAATTGCCCCCGGTGGGTTTAACATGATTGTTGGTGACAATTTTTTGACCTATAGAGTAAAGCTCTAGATCTAGGAATACCAATCTCGTGGTGTTAACTTCATCTGTAAATGAGAGACCAAAATGATTATTGTTGCAATGTAACAAAAATTCTGAGACACTCTCAGTGTAACGCTTGCCCCCAGGGGTACGACGTTCTTGGACCGCAGCTGTGGTTCTGGCTTCCCTTTTTGGAGGAACGGGTATCAGATTGCAGCTCTCCCTCCGATGCCGTAATGTGGATAAGGCTAGGAGGGAGCTGCTTCACATCACGCCCCGTTAGCAACCTGTTAGCACTGTGGATCAACAACAGGGTAAGTATGGAAGGTAGGATAGCAAGCAGACAATGCACCTCAGCGTATGGTTAGGAGGTAGTTAATTGGTATCATGCAAACAGCTTCACAGGCATGTGACTTTAGGCATAATAACTTGTAGCAAGCAGACAATGTACATCAGCTTATGGTTAAGAGGTAGGTAATTGGTATCATGCAAACAGCTTCACAGGCATGTGACTTTAGGTATAATAACTTGTAGCAAGCAGACAGTTCAATTTGCTTTGCGGAAAGTGTTGTGGAGTTCTCTATCGTAGCCATACAGCTATGGCTGGTATACTTGCAGTTCTGTGGAACTCTAATGGGAGAGGGTCTCTTCAGCCTCCTTTCCTTCGCTGGTGTTGGGATCCTGGAGTAGCAGGGGGATGCTGGTTTGATCAGCGTCCTGCCTCAACAATAGTGGGACGCCGATCAAACGGTGGACCGCGGCTTTATGCCGGCTGTTCGAGCGAGTGGGCGGAGTCTTGCGGCGCGCCTGCGCAGTGACAGCGACGGACGCTGTCCGAGAGGGGGAGGAGCAACACGGCGCGCCTGCGCAGTGGCGCGGATGGATCGCTTTCCCGGCCGGGGTGAGATACGCTTGTCACAAGAGGGACCCTGTGTACCAACATAAAACAAAATCTTTTTTGGAGGAGCGCTACTACCTGGAATCCCTTTTATGAACAATGCTCGTACAGTGATGTTAGATCATGTATGTATCAAATAAGTATAGAAAGCCAGTCATAAGAATGGAAGGGATATAGACTTACAGTTGGGGTGTAGGAGAATCTGCCCAAAATCTCTCCTGATCTCCTCTTCAGGATCTGTTGGTCAGGTCCTTCTAGCTGGCAAGTGAGAGGTGAGTGGCTGAAAGGGGCTAAGCTGAATAGCTGGTTCCCTCCAATTGTCATTATTAAGCTGGTCTAAAACATGTCTGCGATGGTGAAGCAGCCCACGTACTCGGCTGTCCAGGCCGGGCCGCGACGGCTGGGATAGAGAGAGTGTACGGGAGAGAGCGAGGACCCGCGAACAGTGCTGAAGCGCCTGGTGCCGTATGTATTGGCAATGCAGTCAGGCTGCTGTCTCGGGGTGTCCGGTGGTCTCGCAGACAACGAAAGTCTCGGAGGACTAAACGGGGGGTAGAAGTGCACGGTGGGTAGACGGCTACGCGTTTCGAGGAGATTCCTCTTTGTCAAGCCACAAGATCGAGCAGATCGCGGGAAACCGGTCTGTTTTAAAAACTGAAAAGGGGGAGGAGTGGGTAATGAATTCGCCTTGTGATAGGTAGTTACTCGAACGAGGGGAGGAACTTATATCGTAGCCTCGTCCAATTATTAGCGAATTCCGTCCATCAGGCTAATACAACACGTTTTGTCATGAGACAGGTTATATCTTTTTGTCGGATGAACAGTATTAACAGGAGAATGTCTATGGGGATGTTGTGGTCTGTCTAAAAAGCTTAACATCTTTTCCCCCAAATTTTGACCCCAAATTAAAGGGATGCATAATGGGGACGTGTATTTTACATACATAAGAAACCTCTAAAAGCACAAGTTGAAAACAATTTCCATTCAGATGAAAATAAGAATCAAAAATAAAATAAAAACACTATTAGTTGTTGGTGCTCGGGCCTGTATCCGCACTGACGTTACCACGGGTGGGGAACCACAGGTGTACCCCAACCCCTGTGTGTATGTCCTCAAACCGTGTGCCACTTGTGGGAACCACATGTACGTATAGGACCACAATACCACAAAAACGCACCTCTGTGCTGGTACCTCTACAAAACAAAAAACTCTCTAATGTCACCTAACACAAAGAGACGGGGGAAGGAAGGAAAAAAGGAGGGGGGGGCAAGGGATGAAAGTTGATATAATTGTATAATAATGTAATGGTGAAGCGGATATCAGGTCCACTCATGGTTACGTGGGTGTGTGCTGGACTATAGAATCGTGTGGATCTCAAGTTCTTCATTTAGCCCCACCGGGGCCAAAGTGTTTAACTTGTAGATCCAAAAAGTCTCTCTACTGCATAACCGGCGGAATATTTCAGATGGCGGTATTTGAGTGGAGATGTGCTCAATCGCGAACACCTTTAGGTCCTGAGTTCTTTTTTGGTGTTTGGCTGTAAAATGCCTCGGGACGCTATGCTCCAGGTCTCCCTTCTCAATGAGCCGTCTGTGATCTCCTACTCTGGCTCGCAATGCGCGTATGGTCCGAACCACATATATCAGACCACAGGGACAGGTGAGCCCATATATCATGTGATCGTGTGAGCACGTGATGAACTGATTAATATGGTACACCTTCTTCATATGATCAGTAAAATTGGTTTGTCCGTGTGTTATAAATTGGCAGGTGAGGCATCTGGGCTTTTTACATTGGAAAATGACCACCCTATGTTCAAAAAGAAAATTCCTTGGAGAAATGGCAGGTGCTTGGAAGGACCTACTCGATTCTTCACATTTTTAGTTTTTCTAAAATTGATAGAGGGATTCGAGGGTAAGTTCGGACCCAGTCTAGGGTCTTTCCGTAGGATGTGCCAGTGTTTATTGATCACTTTTTGGATGGTTTTAAAGCTATTATTAAATGTGGTGATGAATCTAATGTCATTGGAATCAATTTGGCTATCACTCTTCCTTTCTCTGACTGATGTTGGTTCAAGATATTCGGAATAACCATCGGTGATGAGTGTTTCCGGGTAGTACTTCTCTCTAAATTTTTGGAGGAGGAGTTGACTTGATGTCGTATAGTCAGTATTTTTTGTACAATTTTTTCTTAATCTGCAAAATTGACTCTAGATCTAGAGCTTTACTCTATAGGTCAAAAAATTGTTACCAACAATCATGTTAAACCCACCAGGGGCAATTCGTATCTCCATTACAAGAGTTGCCATCACCCCCGGTGGAAGAATAATATTTTAAAGAGTCAATTTTGCAGATTAAGAAGAAATTGTACACAAAATACTGACTATATGACATCAAGTCAACTCCTCCTCCTCGTTGTCAGCGAGACACCCCGAGACAGCAGCCTGACTGCATTGCTAATACATACGGCACCAGGCGCTTCAGCACTGTTCGCTGCTCCTCGCTCTCTCCCGTACACTCTCTCTATCCCAGCCGTCGCGGCCCGGCATGGCCAGCCGAGTACGTGGCCTGCTTCACCATCGCAGACATGTTCTAGACCAGCTTAAGACTGACAATTGGAGGGAACCAGCTATTCAGCTTAGCCTCTTTCCAGCCACTCACCTCTCACTTGCCAGCTAGAAGGACCTGACCAACAGATCCTGAAGAGGAGATCAGGAGAGATTTTGGGCAGATTCTCCTACACCCCAACTGTAAGTCTATATCCCTTCCATTCTTATGACTGGCTTTCTATACTTATTTGATACATACATGATCTAACATCACTGTACGAGCATTGTTCATAAAAGGGATTCCAGGTAGTAGCGCTCCTCCAAAAAAGATTTTGTTTTATGACCAAGTCTTGCTCATTTAAACTGTCCTGCCATTGGTCAATTTTTACACAGCTACAATATATCCTGTTTGGTTTGACACTCTTAATTTTTTAGAAAAACACCTGTCTGTGCCTTAACAGCTGAGTATATTTATTTGCAGTTTCTGTTTCTCATCCTTGTATCCGTTAAGCATTTTGTGGTATAATTTACTTCCCTGTAATAGTAATGAGGAGATATTTTTACTACATTAATAAAACTGCCCAGGTGCCTTTTGTGTGAAAGGGGGATAACTACCTGTCTTTCAGTTTAGAAAGTATAGAAATAGTATATTGGGTAACATTATAAAGAGAACAGAACTACAACAGCTAGCCTATTGTGCTAATAATAATGTATGAAAGGGTTATCCATTTAATAATACAAATACACTGTACCATACATGGCATTTATTTCAATGTTTGTTGACTTGGCAAGGTTCCTTACTAGTGCTGTAAAAATAGAACACTGCTGCAGTGCTCCTAGGGGGAACTAATTTGCATATTTAACATTCTGGCTGATTTCAATAATAACCATAATAAAACAAAAAAAAAATAATAAGGTAAAACATGTTTACAGCACTGTCAATCAAAAAATCTTGCACGTTTGACTGATTCACATTGATTGAAGTTTGTGGTCTACTGCTATAAACACTTCATGGTAGTTAGCCGTTTAGGATTATGACACAGGCTGTAGCACAACCTGACATTTGACATCTGGAAGAGGAACAAGACGTAAATGTAGGAACTGATAAGACTTTCAAAACAATTTCTAGGTTGTAAGAAAACGTCCAGGGCACAATCCCAAGGTTCGTCCGAATGACATTTGTGCAAGGATGCTTATTTAGATTAATTCAGGCTAAGGGTCCCCACACACCTTACGATTATCGTACGATAATCGCGGGAAATCCCGCGATCGTACGATGATCGTAAGGTGTGTGGAAGCCGTGCGACCTCTACTACTGTAAGGTCGCACGACTTTAAACTTACGGACATGTTTGAAAACCCGCCGAGCATCGTACGATGTTCGGCGGGTTTGTGGCATGTCCGTACGATAACAGCCGCACGGGCCGGTGTGCGCAAGCGCACACTGCCCGTTCGGCATTGCGGTCATCGGAAGCCCGCCCCTCAGGGGGCGTGGCTTGCGATCATCGCAAGTACGATCTGCCTATGCAACATAGGCAGATCGTACGTTTTTTAAAGTACCTTACAACCATCGCAAGACAAAAGTCTTGCGATGGTTGTAAGGTGTGTGCCCAGCCTTAGGATGATAATGGAAAGACAATCATTAGAGAGAGAAGTCGAGGCAGCAGGCAAACCATTGTTGTAAGCAAAGCCAAGGTCATGCTGAAGATGCAATAACACAAAGTGAAAGAGGCAGTTTGATGATTAGAAAAGTGACATAAAGACCAATATCAAACAAAATAGGAACAGAAATGCAGTAGGAGAAAATATTATGTAATACATGTTTTGATACTATTAAATAGTGCATGTTACAGCATTGTTTGTCCGATTCGTTCCAATAAGGTTATAATTCTCAACGAGTGTTCGAAGTAAGATATCTTACCAATATCAGTGTGCTCACATTTTTGGAGGAATATTTATTTAAAGAGTGCAAGAAGCAGTGAGTATACGTAAAGAGCAGTAGCATATAGCAATCAAACACATGTCATCTTACTAATGTCATCACAATTTAGAAATAAATTCTGAGGTGTTGCTGTTATTGTTCTCTATGTTTTGCTATTACTGTGAAGCCAACAGCTAGCTTCCACAGGCCCCTAAAGGTGATGCCCCCTCCCCTTCTGCCAGTGAAATTGGCATGGCGGGCGTCAGTGGGTGGACAGAGGGTGATCTGTTCACTGACCATTCCTGTGCTAATTGAACCCAGAAGCAACAAGCTTTTCATCAGCAGGGTTTTAGTAATCTTTAGGCCTAAAATGGGCATTTTAACATGTGCAAAAACAGCTCTGGCAGCAAAAGGGTTAAAATATTATTAGCTTAGGTAGTAGATTGTGAGTGCAATGCTCTGGATCCTGCAGACTCTTTCTCCCGTCGATGTTCATAATGTGGGCGATAAGTGTCAATGGACTACAAGTATGGTTATTCATATTCCATTGAAACTACAAGTTTCAATGGAATATGAAAATTTTGAATGGTGGACCACCCAACAAAATCTGTATTATCATTCTAATTCTAAATTACTTTTTCACACATTTGGGAATAAATCCGACAAATTAATGGTAAATTTGACCAGACCATGCACCCCCACGTCCCATATTTCTTCCCTCAGATCAGATGCTGGAGACGTGTTCAGACCCAAAACATATTAACCTAGTGTTACAACAATTTTATAGCAAATTGTACTCAGCCACTCCTGCAGATATGGATTTTGGTGATTTTTTTGAAGTCAGTATCCTTAACAACAATAACGGAGGAGGATCTCTCCTATCTAAATGCTGATATTTCCCTGGAGGAAATCTCAATTTCCATTAAACCTTCCTCTAATGGTAAATCCTCAGGACCGGATGGTTACACTAATGAATTTTATAAGATGCTACAAGAACTTGTATCGCCTTCTCTACACAGGGTTTTTAACACCATGTGGCAAGGTGGTGAGTATTTAAAGACTGGCACAGAGGCTTATATAAAAGGGGGCACAAGAAGGACAGGGATCCCACTCTACTGGGCTCATATCGACCAATTTCTCTTATCAACACTGATGCTAAACTATTATTCAAAATAGTAGTGGATAAACTTGCTAAGGTGCTACCGCAATTGATCACCCCAGCCCAGGTGGGTGTTATTAAGGGCCGCTCGGCTGTTTCTAACATTCGTAAACTTCTTAACAGTCCTAGAATATGCTAAATGTCATCCAGCCTACTCTTAGCCCTCATTTCAATGGAAGCAAATTATCTTTTTAGGGTTCTAGATGAGATGGGATTCTATGGTCAGTTCAAGACCTTTGTGTCCTCACTTTATGCATCCCCTTGTGCCCGTATTTGTACTCCTGGTTATATCTCCGCACATTTTTCATTGATGAAGGGCACCAGACAAGGCTTCCATTTTATTCAATATTGCCTTGGAACCGCTGTCATTCTACTTCCAGAATGGTCAAGATGTCTCCGCTCTCCATTTTCTTACATCCCGCCTCAAAATTTTGCTTTTAGCAGATGACATTATTTTATTTTCAAACAACCCTTCCCGAGATCTCCCTTTAATTCAAGATGTTTTTTTCACGATTTCAGACTTTCTCTGGTTTAAGCATTAATATCTCCAAATCAGAAGTTCTCCCACTAACCCTTTCTACATCAACCTTATTGTGCTCCCTATAAATGTTCAGCATAGCTAAATAATCTATTACTTATTTAGGCCTTAAGATAAGCAAAATCCCTTCTTCCCTGTATCATCTTAATCATCCTCCTCTTTTAGAAAAAATATGTAAAGAATTACTCCTCGAAAGATCTACACCTTTCTTTGTTTGGTAGGATACATTTAGTCAAAATGATTCCATTCACAAGGCTTTTATACCCAGTGCAAACACTACCTATTCTTTTAAAGCATAATGATATACCAAATTTAAACACAGCATTTCTGGCTTTTATCTGGCAAGGGAAAAAAGCTAGAAGATCTCTAAAGAAACTGTTTCTGCCCAAAGACGAGGACGGTATGGCTGTAAGAGTCCAGGGCTTACTACGCATGCGCCAATGGCGCGTTGCCACAAGAGGAAATCCGCGCCAACTGCGCATGCGCCAAAGATGCGTCAGTGCGCCAACCCACGCATGTGCAGAAGACCTGATGGAAAAAGGCAGGAAAATGCCCAGGAGGCGCACAGGAAGTGACCTCAACCTGATGGAAAAAGGCAGGAAAATGCCCAGGAGGCGCACAGGAAGTGACCTCAACCTGATGTAAAAAGGTGGGAAAAAGCCCAGGAGGCGCACAGGAAGTGACATCAAACTTCAATCATCACTTCCCTATATAAACCCAGCCCAGACACTGCCAAATTGCTGGATTATCTTCAGCCCCCCTTGTTCCTGTGCTAGTGTGTGATCTGTCTGAACTTGTTGTGACCTGGAAACCTATTTGACTACTCTTGATTGCTGCCTGCCATTGACCTCGGATTTGTACCTTAACCATTCTACTTCTTTGCCCCTTTTGTACTCAGCTGCCAGATTGGAACCGACCCCGGCTTGGATCTCGACCATTCTTCTGATTAACCCTTGTGTACTTCGTTGCCAGAGTGGACTTGACCTCGGCTCGGATCTCGGACTAAGGCTTGCACAGTGTTCCGCACCCCTGGCACCTGTGCCACTTGGTGTCCACCAAATCTCTGTCTCCATCTCCAAAGACTTCAAGGACCCGAGGTGCAAGGGAGTCCTCCCCACTACTTCGGTCTCACCTCGGGTACGTGACCCCCGTGACAGAATAATCCAGCCATGTCTGAGACTGAGGGGAGTGCTTCTGCCTTCGAGGCCCTGTGCCAACAAGTGGCCTCTGTGTCTCAGGCCCTGACGACCATACAAGAGGGGTACTTCCAACTGGAAGGTCGGATGACTGCAATGACCAATGCCTCAGTTCTGAGCCCTGCGGAACTCCCTGAACCACCTGTTATGGCTATGGAGCAGCCCATCTCTACTCCAGCTCCTGAACCACTGGTTCCTATGCCAGAATGCTTTTCAGGGGTTCGCCACAAGTTCCGGCCTTTCAGGAACGCCTGTCGGCTATACTTTGCATCACAGCCTAGGACCTTCTCTTCAGAGGATACAAAGGTCGGGTTTGTGGTAGCCTTACTTACAGAAGAACCTCAGGCATGGGCTCATCAGCATTTGGAAAAGGAGAGCCCTATACTGCACTCACTGTCTTCTCTCTTCGATGCCATGGTACAGCTCTATGATGACCCACAACGAACCACCACGGCTAAAACAGTGTTGAGCTCTCTACAACAGGGGAAATGCCCTGTTGAGGACTACGTAACAGAATTCCGCAAGTGGGGTGCAGACACTGCATGGAACGACGCTGCCTTGCGCCACCAGTTTCGCCTGGGCCTGTCCGAGCCCCTCAAAGACGAATTAGCAAGAGTGGGGCTCCCTGGTACATTAGAACCCACAGTTCAGTTGGCTATCCAGCTTGATCGCAGACTCGGAGAACATCGCAGGGAACGATCCGGTATGGCCCGTCCTACATGAATGCTCCCACGAGTACCCATGGCTCCGCACCTGAGGCCCACGCATCAACACCAATTCAGGAGGCAGAACCGATGCAACTCGGCTTAGTTTGTGCACCCCTCACACCTGAAGAGCAACAATGTCGTTGCCTGAACAATCTATGCCTGTACTGTGGTGGAGCGGGTCACTTTCTACAGGGATGTCTCATTAGGCTTAGTAAGTGGATCGAACCCCCATCTGTTTCGCCTAACGATGATAAATCCTCACATCTCACTCTCTGCCTTTCTGTACAGATACCGGGAAGGATAATCCGAGTAGCAGCCGTTATTGACTCTGGGGCTTGCAGCTGCTTTATTGACATCCACTTCTACAAGAAGTATGGAATCCCACTATGCAAGAAGCCCCTGCCGTTCACTGTTCATCTGGCAGATGGCTCCTCACCAACCTCGGGTCCTATAACCCATGAGACCACCCTCATATTGGCCAACACCAAAGCAGACCACCGGGAATATCTTCAGCTGGACATGATTTCTTCCCCCATTTTTACGGTTATTTCGGGGTTACCGTGGCTTCGACAGCACCAGCCAAAGATTGATTGGTCCGCTGGAGCTGTGTCTTTCGGCTCACCCTATTGCTTACACCACTGTTTCCCACAAGGAGCCTGTTTGATGGTTCAACCCCTTTCCACAGATAACAACACTCTCCCAGGCTTACAGAGACTTCTTGGACGTCTTCGACAAGAAGGGGGCTGAATCCCTACCGCCTCACTGGCCGTATGATTGCCTCATTGAGCTTCTTCCTGGTTCTGCAATACCATTTGGGAGGATCTTCCCCCTCTCTGAGCCTGAATTAGAAGTCCTCCAAAAATACATTGATGACAATCTTAGGAAAGGGTTCATCCGGCCCTCTACCTCTCCTGCTGGTGCTGGACTCTTCTTTGTGGAAAACAAGGACCATTCTTTAAGACCATGTATCGACTACAGAGAATTGAACGGTATCACAATCAAGAATCGATACCCGTTGCCTCTAGTCCCTGAGCTTGTTCAGAGGTTCCGCATCGCCAAGGTGTTCTCAAGATTGGACCTACGGGGGGCCTACAATTTAATACGGATAAGAGAGGGCGATGAATGGAACGGCCTTTCGTACTAGGTTTGGCCATTTTGAATATCTTGTCATGCCATTTGGGCTGTGTAACGCCCCAGCAACTTTCCAACACCTGGTGAACGATATCTTTCAGGATTTTCTTGATCTCTTCATGATAGTGTACTTAGACGACATCCTTGTTTTTTTCACCTTCCCTCGAGGCACATCACATCCACATGCGAAAAGTCCTTTTTTGCCTCCGAGCCCATAAACTCTATGCCAAGCTTGAAAAATGTGAGTTTGAGAAAGATACCTTACGATTCCTTGGCCTCATTATTTCGACTTCTGGCATATCCATGGACCCCCAGAAGGTAACTGCAGTGCTTGAATGGCCAGTTCCCTCAGACCGTAAAGGCGTCCAGAGGTTCGTGGGATTCGCCAAATTTAATAGAAGATTCATCAAAGGCTTTTCGTCAATAATTTCGCCCATCACACAGCTCACCAAGCAAAACAGCCGTTTTCTGTGGTCCCCCTCAGCACAGACGGCTTTCGACAAACTCAAGAAGCAATTCACCTCTGCCCCAGTCCTTCGTCATCACGACCCGGCCCTGCCTTACGTGCTGGAGGTCGATGCTTCAGAGATTGCGGTCGGGGCCGTCCTTTCTCAGCGCCACAAAGCCACAGCCATGTTGTATCCTGTTGCCTTCTTTTCCAGGAAGTTGTCCCCAGCCGAAAGGAATTATGATGTAGGGGACCGGGAACTCCTTGCTATTAGACTGGCCCTGGAAGAATGGCAAAATCTATTGGAAGGAGCCTCGCACCCTAACCTTATCTACACTGATCATAGAAATTTGGAGTACCTCCATACAGCTAAACGTCTGAGACCTAGGCAAGCCAGATGGGCTCTCTTCTTCACCCAATTCCAAATGCATATCACGTACCATCAGGGATCCAATAATTTTAAACCTGATGCTCTATCCTTCCAGACCCTGGGAACAGATCAGCATGGGTTACATAGTGAAGCTACCACCCTCTGATGGGTTTACATCCATATTTGTTGTTGTGGACGGCCTTGCAAAAATGGCTCATTTTATTCCTATGATTGGCACTCCTTCCGCCACAGAAATGGCTCAGGCTTTTATCAAGGAGATCATATGCCTCCATGGGGTCCCCAGCAATATTCTATCGGATCGTGGGGTCCAGTTCACCTCTAAATTCTGGAAGGAGCTCCGTCTTGCTCTAGGCATCGAGAACCACTACTCTTCGGCCTACCACCCTCAGACTAATGGACAAACGGAACGCACAAACCAAACTCTTGAACAGTGCCTTCGTTGTTTCTCCACCTTTGTCCAAGACAATTGGGCGTCCCTTCTTCCTTGCGCAGAATTTGCATACAACAACGCAATACATTCTACCAGTAAGCAATCACCGTTTTACGCCAACCTGGGGTACCACCCTTCTTTTGCCCCTGTCCTTCCGCTTCGGTCCCGGCTGTCTGGAACAGAGTGGAGTTTCTGCACAACAACTTGGAGCTCCTTAAGGATACCATGGTCGGGGCGCAGCTGGATTACAAGACCATCAATGATCGAAGGCGACGGGTGGACCTGGATCTCCAACTGGGAGACAAGGTTTGGCTGTCTACCAGGCATTTGAAGTTGGCCTGTCCCTCCAAGAAATTGGGCCCTAAGTTCGGGCCCTTCCCTGTCCTGTTCAACCCTGTTGTCTACAAATTCCAACTGCCCTCAACTTACCGGATCCACCCTGTCTTGCATGCCTCCCTCCTGAAGCCCGTGGCCCCGAACCCTTTTGGGGAACGTGGGGCCCATCCTCCGGCTCCCTCCATGGTTGAAGGGATTGAGGAGTACGAGGTGGAGGCCATCCTGGACTGCTGTAGAAAGGGTCACGGATGCCAATTTCTGGTACAGTGGAGGGGTTACGGCCCTGAAGAGAATTCCTGGGAACCCGAGTCGCATATTCATGCTCCAGATCTTCTCCGGCAGTTCTTTCAGCGAGCTTCATTCTGGACGGGTGTCCGGAGGCTGCCCCTTCGGGGGGGCTCTGTAAGAGTCCAGTGCTTACTACCCATGCACCAACGGCGCGTTGCCGCAAGGGGAAATTCGCGCCAAATGCGCATGCGCCAAAGATGCGTCAGTGCGCCAACCTGCGCATGCGCAGAAGACCTGATGGAAAAAGGCAGGAAAATGCCCAGGAGGCGCACCGGAAGTGACCTCAAACTTCAATCATCACTTCCCTATATAAGCCCAGCCCAGACACTGCCAAATTGCTGGATTATCTTCAGTCCCTGATTGTTCCTGTGCTAGTGTGTGATCTGTCTGAACTTGTTGTGACCTGGAAACCTATTTGACTACTCTTGATTGCTGCCTGCCATTGACCTCAGATTTGTACCTTAACCATTCTACTTCTTTGCCCCTTTTGTACTCCATGTACCGACTTGACCTCGGCTCCGATCTCGGACTAAGGCTTGTACGGTGCTCCGCGCCCCTGGCACCAGTGCCACTCGGTGTCCACCAAATCTCTGTCTCCATCTCCAGAGACTTCAAGGACCCGAGGTGCAAGGGAGGCCTCCCCACTACTTCGGTTTCACCTCGGGTAGGTGACCCCCGTGACAATGGCCTTCCCAAATAACTTAAGCTGTCTCCTTGGACACTCTATAGATTGGATTTGCTCCTCCTTTCATTACTCCAACTTCCTTCTAGAAACAGAGCTGGTACATCCTTGGAGACTCCCCTCCCTCTTACATTGCCCTTTACCTCCCCTCATTCACTCCAATATTTTATTACGTGACACTATAGTGGCTTGGAGGGAAGCTCATAAATATATGAAACTAAACTCCTACTTCTCTCGTTATCTCTTTCTTAAAGGCAACCCTTCATTTCCACAGGGGGAGGACCATGAAACCTTCTATCAATGGGAGAGGAAGGGGGTTTCCAAGTTCATACACTTTATCTCTAAGGATAAACCTAGTTTACTATCTTTTTCTGAATTCAGGTCCACATATAATATTCCCACAAAAGATTTTCTATATTTCTCACAAGTGATAGCCCACATCAAAAAACTTTAATCCCGATCCCCTCAATTTTCAGCTATGTCTCACATGGACAAGATTGTTTCTGCAGTCAGGATGTTCATATCAGACATATATCCTTACCTAAGGCGTGTTACTATTCTTTCACTTCACAATGCTATTTTACTATTCCTTCACTGGCACACTCTTACCTTTCTAAATGGCAAAATGACATTCCTACTGAAGACATAGTAGAGAAAATATTGATGTGCTATTGGTCAACGTGTAAAGTAGTGATAAATGAACAGTGGAGAGAGACACAATTTAAAATAATCCACAGAGCCTATTTTGCTTTCAAATAAAAAAAAACAAAGCCAGGATACATAGTTCCTTGTATCTTGATCACTGCCCCAAATGTCAGTTACCGGCCACTTCCCTATTCCACTGCTTATGGGTTATCAAATGTGTTGCATCCGTCGTAGTTCAGTGGAGCCCTTTGGATGCCCTCTTGCTACTGTTTTATTATTGGGAAACTTCTATTACATCCTATATTAAACTTAGTAAATTTGACAAACAATGGATAGGCATCTACCTTTTAGTGGCTAGATGTTGCATTATGAGGGAAGGTCTTTCTCCTCATCCCCCTAATATCCATAGACTAAAATATGACCCCTTAAACTTGTTGCATTGCATTAGTTGAAGCCTATACATTTTGTGGGTCATAGACATTGTTCATGTCCAAACGCTCTTACCACCCTGCCCCTGCTGCCAACTAGATCTACCCCCCCCCCCTTCTAATTCTCTATCCCCTTTTACTCCCAAGACACTACACAACAGCCCCATGGCTTACTACATAAAAATAAACAATACATGCCCACAAACACTCACAGTACCCTTATAGGTACCTGTTGCCACCTTTTAGTTTTCTCGAATAATCTCTAAAAACATTGTTTTGACCAAACCAAAGTGGGTGAGTTACACACCACTGTTTTTTTCCTTCTTGTGTGACTGGCATAGTAATTTTCCTAGAAGTCTGCACAGAGCTACAAGGTGCTGGCATACCCTGCAACAGAAGTTGCATTGTAGTGAGATACTTTAGAAGTCTAATTTTTGCCTAAAGGAGAACTATTGGTAGAGAGAGTGCAGATGTTTATATGTTTATAATGAAGGAAAACCCCCCTTTTTTAGAAATAGTTTTAGAAAGTATATGTTAAGACAAACAGCAACTTCTTCAGAACAAAAACGATGAGCATCTGCTAAAACATTGATAACATCCTTGCAATGTATAAAGCACACTTGAAGGAGACTGGGGTTTTTTTTTTTAAGAAAGTTTAACCTTTAAAATATTTCCAGTGTGTACGTCAGTTCTATACATAGTACATGCCAAAGACATGATTGTCAAGTTACAAGTGCCCTCATAAGATTAAACATGGCCTGAAGAGTTAGACATCAGCTGTCACTTCTGAAGAAACACTTGCGTAGCACAGCACATGCTATCAGTCACAATTTACCATTTTTCCGGGTCAGCCAGAATGGGCTTCCTTTTTAGTACTGAATAAATTAGATTTGCTCTTTT
>NW_017306729.1:589322-596434 GCF_000935625.1 Nanorana parkeri
ATTATTTTGTACTTTCTTTCTTTCCCATTATATTATGTGCTGCTTCTATTTTAGTTACCTAAACGGTCAGTCAAGTTAAAATTAAACATTAAAGAAGTATCAAAACCTTAGTCTTGTATTACTTTTTTCAAAAATCTCCACCTAACCAACAACTAATATCTAGTTATTTCTTCTTTGTGCCCCAAATCTTTACTCAAAGGATCCATGCTATCCCAAATTTTCAGTCGGGGTGCATGTCCTGAGCACAGCTAAGATCAAAAACTTCTGAACTACATGTCCCATGAGGCCTTGTGTTCTGTTTGCACTGTGTATGTGTTGACTGAACACAGCACAAGAGCCATGGAGCGCTCTGGTACTGTGTTCGGCTGACACAATCGTAATATAGGCCTCTGCCCTTGTTGTGCTCTAGTGCTGTTTAGCCTCTGCCCGTACTGCACATGCATAGCCTAAACACAGCACCAGAGCACTAGAGGCCCGTACTGTGCATGCAACGTCTGAACACAATACCGGGAACATGCACATAAGGGTCGCTCAGGGGAGACCCTCCAAGTCAAGAGGCACTCTGTGAGCAAGGAACTGCACACACCAGCTTTCAGGAAAAGTTGAAAGAGTTTTACCCCATGTATGGCGCTCATCAGAAGTGGGGTGAGTGGTGGTACTTGGTGGGTACCCCGTTTGTGACTAGAGCGTGAGGAAATTTTTTATGTGGAAAGTTTGAAGGAGGGGGGCGGAGGGGGGGATTGGGGGTTTAATTTTGGAGAAAAATAGAAGCGTCTTTATTGCTCTGTGGGTGTGCAGCTTCCGTGGTGTTCGGACCATGGTGTCCAACAGGTGTACTAAAAGGAAACAAAAATTGGAGAACGGAAGCGCCACTACCTGGCGCAATAAATGTGGTGAAGCCGGGTGAGAGGGAAAGGCGATGTACTCATCTATGGTAGGTTGATCATTTGCTTTTACGAAGTGCGTGAGATGGAGTGGAGCAGTGGCAGGAGACGGTCCCTCTTAGGATAGGTGGTGTAGTGGTATAACCAGGGGAGCAGATGGAAACACAAACGTAGCGAGGTGAGATGAGATTGGTGAGCAAAAGATAGGAGAGATTCTGTAATTCACCGCAAGGAAAGTGGAGGCTGGCTCTCAACGACGAAGGTACGGCTCCTGTAGTGCCTGGGTGGAAGGCAGTAGGATGATCCTCTGAATGAGTGCTGGCGTGGCTGTCCTTCTGGACGTCTGCAGGGTCCGGCGCTGGGGAGTGACGCGGTGCTGGGGGGTGGGCAGTGCAGCTGCCCGGGTGTTACGATGTCCCCTTGTGTTGTGACATGCCTGCTGTAAGGGGGGTGCGTGTGGATCCGGAGAGGAGGCGGAGGTGGATGCACGCTGGGGCCTCCTAACAGGCGTGTCTGTGTCCTCAAGCTGTCAGCTTTCGATGCCGGTGATGAGGTGTGGAGAGAAGGAAGGGGCGGAGCCCAAAGATCAGGAGATGTTGGCTTGGTGAAGAGATGGAGTGTTTGAAACACTCAGTAGATCCTAGGTTCGGGCTGGCGACGCGTTTCGAAGGCAATACCTTCTTTTTCAGGCCGTTGTGTTAGAGCTGGTAGAGCTTGTTGTAGTGTGAATGGGGCCACAGGGTACAATGTGAGTAAATATGAATGTTGTCATACTATCGGTAAGAATGGACTTTTTGGCTCGATTTTCACTAGAGCATTTCAAAATTACAGCTGCTGAACCATGGCTCTGAAGCACTTTATTCACACAAACAAGCAGACGCCTTTATCAATGGTCTTCAACCTTACTGAGACCAGGGTCTGGTAAGTTGTTCCAAAATCTTCCATTCCCTTGTACAATAAATGTATGTATTAAAATGTGTATTTGAAATGTATTTAAAAGGAAGTAATTCAGTTGAAAATGTTATGTAATATGGGGTTTAACCCAGACCACCAATGTAACGGGTATTTAAAATGACCACCAATGTAATATGGTGTATAACCCAGAACACCAATGTGACACTAATGTAACACTAATCACTAATGTTAACAGGATATTTACAGTGACCACCAATGTATACCCTGATCACTAGAAATGAGGTTTGAAAGTACCATGGGGTTGAGGTTTATGGTCCAGGCAAATTTATGGTGAATTTTGCTATGCCAAATTCATTGTAACCATAATGCACTTAAAGCACCTTTGAATTTAGGTCAGCTGGCTTAGAAGGGCCAATAATGGGGGTTCTGTTATATGGCAGCCCCCTCACTACAAAGGGGAGTCAGAGAGCAGCAATAGTATCCGTGTAAAGGAAAGGGAAAGCTGACAAACTGCATAGGGAAAGATTAGAGTCAGTTAGAAAACTGTATTCTAGCTCTTTGGGTATATAATGTAACCCCTCTGCCGCCTTTCTGTTATTACTGTGAGTTAATTTGTCTTTAATTTTATTTTGTGGTCAATAAGAGTCAGTGGTTGCTTTTAGTTGGTGTCCCATCCATTGCAATTTTTGTTTTGTTTCCACCTGGTTATACCACTACATCACCCATCCTAAGAGGGACCGTCTCCCGCCACTGCTCCACTCCATCTCACGTACTTCGTAAAAGCGAACCTACCAACCTACCATAGGTGAGTACATCACCTTTCCCTCTCACCCGGCTTCACCACATTTATTGTGCCAGGTAGTGGCGCTTCCGTTCTCCTATTTTTGTTTCCTTTTAACACAACAGCTTTCAGAAGCGTGATTTTGCTGTAAAAACGACACAAAAAAGGTGATGATGGTGATGTAAGATATGCAGCAGTAACATTTATTATTTTTTTCCCATTGAGGGGTTCATAAAGCTTTAGGCCACAAAATGCATATGGGGTGCACAGTGTCCCTGTTTTAGACTTAAAATGTATGCCTGTGTTTTGCTGTAATGCTCCAATAGATATATATATATATTTATGCTGGCGTTGTGGTAACATTATCTTTGCTTATCTTTAATCAGTGGTCCACACATTTTCAATCCCATACATGTTGTTGTGCCCTCGGAAGTCAAGGTTTATATTTACAGTGATAAAATCATCCCTTTCAATTCTCTACTGCCTTTTTGGTTCTTCTTCCTCCTTTTGCACTGCCCCTGATTAATTCCCAAATAGTCCAGCGCTGACACTGTCAGAACTTCCATTTGTCTGTATACTATGTTTGTACATTTGGCTTCCTGATCTGTGAACCCATGACTCTACAACAGCTCAGCTGACATTTCTTAAAAGCAGACAAGCAGTGATGGTAAGCTTACATAAGAGCCTCTACCTCAAATAAGAATTGTGGGGATAGGCAGCAACCCTTTCCCAAAGACCCCTTTGCCCTAGACAAACGCATAGGTTGCGTTGCAGGTAATCCATATTAAATTGATATGATTACATTTTACCCAAATATGTTTGCCTATATTTTTAGCAATATACTTGATGTATTACATATATTCTTTTTTATAGCATTGGCACTGTTGGCAATTCACCAAAGAAGATGATTTCATAGAGTCTGTGGGGTTGAAAGACAAATATGCTGTTAAGTTTGCAAGGGAATTTGCACTTTGCAGGGGAAATTTTTCAAAGAATAGCAAATAACGTGCAAGGAAAATTAAAAAAATAAGAATATTTTGGCTTATGCTTGATTGAGTGATGGAAGTCAGCAGAGCTTTACCTCATTCACTGAACCAGTGCTCCAAATTTAGTACCAACATGTTTTTTTATGATCATAATGCTGATAAGCTGATAATATTTAATCAGCTTTGTGTTTCCAGGTAGGGGTGCAGCTATACATAAATTGCCCCTATTGCTTCTCTATTCAGTCATGTGAAATCATAAATCCCCTTTCAAATAGTTCCTTCATATTGAGATACCCTTGAAAAGTGTAGTGTTGTCATAAAAAACCCTCTCATGATATGCCATGTGAAACTGCTGAACTTTAGGAGAATGCTCTCAGATTGCAAAGCTTTATGAACAAGTTGCACCTAGCAGTAAGGATGAGAATGTTCCTTAACATTAAAGGTAAAACCTCTATATAGTTTGCATCTGCTCCCCAATAATTTACTCATTAATTGCTAATTTTAATTATAATTGTTTTTAATTATTTTGGCAACTAATTGCAACCTTATGCTTGACTATAGTTTATTTTACTTGAAATACTGGAGGTACCTGTAGAGGCTTGTTGTGGAAACAGACATGTACATTTGTAGAAAAGAAGCATTCAGTGCACACTAGGGGAAAGTGAATATTTAGTTATCATACATTGTCTCACAGAAACCTGGAAAATCACAGATGTTTCTTGTTAGATTCATCTAAAGTGAACCCATGATGCAAGAAAAATAGGAGCTGTCAATGGTGTTTTAATCACGTGTGGAAAGTAGATATATAAATAATGGCCAAAAAGCTTTATCTAAGTATCTTGAGTGTACCTCCTAAGCCATGGCCTGTCCCCCCTTCTGGGGCTGCTGCACCTGGCAAAATAACTGGACTCAAATTAAACAAAAGCATGTTATTCAAGCCAGCAAACAGTGTTTATTAGCTTAGATAAATATGTATTAATATTATTTTGTTACAATGTATTTAGACTAGTTCTTTCATAAGCAGTTCAAATGAGTGTCTTTGATCTGCATGTAATGTTAACCCTTAATTGACCATGATCAGCCCTTATAACACCTCCTCTTCTCCCTTTAAGTAATATTAAATCATTAGCCCTTACAATGTTAATCACAGAACAACATTTAGCTTTGTAGCTACAGTAGCACTATTTTTAAAATGAACACTGTTCAAACAAACAAAATGTAGTATTTACTTATGTTCTGTTACATCAATTGTCTTTAGATTACATGGAAAATTTATTTTTGCAAGTCAATATTGCCTAAAGAAAGACTTGTCCTGAAGAATAAATACAAGTATGTAGTTGCAACTTTCATTTTTGTTTCTTGGTTCCCTTTGGTGATACCACTCCATCTAAATATATTGCGTTAATAATTATCAGTATGATTTGGTCACTGTGGGGAGATTGTATTATTTAATAGTATATTGGATATGTCTGCTGACATACATTTTATATTCTTTCAACATTAAGTATACAAATAATTGATTGTACTAAATACCTTATATGTATACAACAAAATGTGTATGACTCATTTTGCCCTTTCTTCTTTCCTTATAAAACTCTTTGAATTATAAAACCAGCCTATTCACAATGTTCTCAGACTGTTATGCAGGACACTGATGATGTCTTTCATTGTTCTCTATGTGAAGCAAACAAAAACTGCAGTATGCGCTATGTTATTTTTTTACTTCACCACTGAGCATTGTTGTAGTGTGAATGGGACCACAGGGTACAATATGAGTAAATATTAATGTTGTCATACTATCTGTAAGAATGGACTGTTTGGCTAGATTTTCACTAGAGTATTTCAAAATTACAGCTGCTGAGCCATGGCTCTGAAGCACTTTATTCACATAAACAAGCAGATCAATGGTCTTCAACCTTACTGAGACCAGGGCCTGGTAAGTTGTTCCAAAATCTTCCATTCCCTTGTACAATAAATGTATGTATTAAAATGTGTATTTGAAATGTATTTAAAAGGAAGTAATTCAGTTGAAAATGTTATGTAATATGGGGTTTAACCCAGACCACCAATGTAACGGGTATTTAAAATGACCACCAATGTAATATGGAGTATAACCTAAAACACCAATGTAACACTAATGTTACACTAATCACTAATGTTAACATGATATTTACAGTGACCACCAATGTATTAGGGGAATTTATCCTGACCACTAGAAATGAGGTTTGACAGTACCATTGGGTTGAGGTTTATGGTCCAGGCAAATTTATGGTGAATTTTGCTATGTCAAATTCATTGTAACCATAATGCACTTAAAGGACCTTTGAATTTAGGTCAGCTGGCTTAGAAGGGACAATAATGGGGGTTTTGTTGTATGGCAGCCCCCTCACTACAAAAGGGAGTCATAGAGCAGCCATAGTATCCGTGTAAAGGAAACGGAACGCTGACAAACTGCTGGATACCATGTTGGAGTTTTCATATACAGGTTTATGCTATTTTTTTATATTACCTGTTGTACTGCAGGGGTAGGGTCAGGCTGCCGGTGGCTATCGCTCACCCTCACATGACTTGATCACTGGGGATTTACCCCCTGCTCATGCCAAGAATGCTACCCTTGTTTGGTAGCCTTATTATTGTGTCTTGCCACTCTCCTTGTTTGAATATGTGTTTTGTTTGTTTTCTTTGTATTATTGTGCTTTTCTCTTTCAAACCTTTATCTCTATTTATATACTGACTCCACTACTTCTTCCCCATTGACTATTCTTTTTGAGATCTTTACTGATCCACACTTTGAATATGATGCATGCAGTAATGCTAGAGGAGCCTTTTTCCCAAGTAGGAATTAAGCAAGCTATTAAGCAGGCGAAAGTCTTTTCTGCCCCAGGCCCTGATGATTTTTCTGCCATACATTACAAAAAATTTGAGGAGATCCTCCTTCCTCACCTTGAATCCTTATTTTCTGTTATTGTCAAGGGTGAACCTCTTGATCGGGACATGAATAAAGCTTTTCTTAGCCCGATACCCAAACCAAATAAAGACCCAGGGGAAGTCTCTAATTATCAGTCCATCTCCCTGATTAATAATGATCTCAAACTACTCACTATGGGGTCTATTCACAATAGCCTGTACAGCTCCCGATCATGGCCGAGCGGCTCAGCCGAGCCGAACGCATATGCATCGGCTCGGCTGAGCCGTGCTGAAAGCCAAAGCTGGCCGGCCGCTTGGCCTGCTTCTGACAGCTGGGCGGAGCCAGCCGTGATCTTACGGCTGGCTCCGGCCACTTTCAGAGAGATCAGCGTCCCTGGTTAACTGCTAACCAGGAACACTGATCTCCAAACAGCAAACTCTCCCTGGCGCCCCGGGAGTCTCCTGCTTCCGGCCGCCAAGGAGAGAAACAGTGCTGTGCCTTTTTTTCTTTATTCTGACACGCAATGTCAGAATATAAAAAAAAAAAAAATTCCCATTGAAAAGCATTGGGACATTACTATTGGCTATTTCAAATTGCAATAGCCAATAGTAAACTAGCATTGTACCCGCCCTCTGCTG
>NW_017306729.1:598213-618856 GCF_000935625.1 Nanorana parkeri
GTATTTTTGATAATAGCAGTCATCAGCGGCTTGTGAGCCGCTGATGACAGCTATTAATTTAAAGGGGACAGTCTGCTAAACAGTTCTACTATAAGCTGATGGTCGCTAAAGTGAATAGCTGAACAGCGTTCGGCTCACTTTGCTTGGGGTTGGTGAGTCACTCGGCTGCCTGCGGCAGCTTAGTGAATAGACCCCTTTGTGTTTTCCTATACTCATAAAGATCAAGTGGGCTTAATATCTGGAAGTCAGTGCCCAGATCAAATCAGGAGAGCCCTTGAGTTTATTTGATGTAGTTAGGCTGGGGAAGGGGATCCCGGCCTCTGGGCTATTACTGTCCATTGACCTGCAGAAGGCTTTCGATTCTGTGTCCTGGACATATATCTTCACGTTAATGGAGGAATGGTGTTTTGGTGCGATGTTTAGTCTCTTGCTTTGCACTTTGTATTCCTCCTTCCGCTGTAATTAAAATGAAGGGGTTCATGTCGGACTCCAAACCAATTTTCAAAGGTACCAGGCAGGGGTGCCCCTGTCTCCCTTGCTTTTTGCACTTGCAATAGAACCACTTGTTATCTCTATTAGGGAGCATGTCAATATCAAAGGGGTTCACTGTGTTACTAAGGAACACAAATGTGCTCTTTTTGCGGATGACTTACTGTTATTCATCACGCACCCTTTAACTACCCTACCTAATGTAATGTTGGCCCTCGATGAGTTTGCTGTTGTTTTTAGACTACACATTAATGCTTCCAAGTGCCCTGCCTTGAATGCCAACTTACCCCACAAATTTGTGGACAGTATTTGTACAGTTTTCCCTTCTCCTGGCCGTCCAATTCTATTCCTTATCTGGGTATTAACCTTATACCCTCTTTTGAACATGTTTACCAAGCTAATTTCCCTCCTCTCTTCAAAAAATTACGGGAAGACTTGGTGGACAGGTGGTCCTCATACAATCTCTCATGGTTCGGGAGAATGGGGTCCCTCCTAACTTTCCTACCAGACCTAAAAGGTCTGGTATTGTTTGGGAGGGGTAACCGCATGCTTTTTTTAATGTAATTTTTAAAGACATTTTTCATTTTTAGTGTTTCACTTCATGTGATGTTAAAATCACTGCTAGTTTAACCACTTGAAGACCAGGTGTTTAGACCCCCTTCCTGGCCAGGCCATTTTTCAGTGTTTAGCGCTGCAGTACTTTGACTGACGTTTATTCCGTCATGCAACGCTGTACTGAAATTAATTTTATACCATTTTTTGGGGACAGATAGAGCTTTCTTTTGGTGGTATTTAATCACCACTGGGGGATTTATTTTTTACTATATTCAGGAGAAATTACTGAAAATTTTGGGAAAAAAAAGTTTTTTTTTCACAATGTTATAAAACAACTAATATTACCCACTTTTTTGGTAAAATATAAAAGACGGGGTCACGTCGGGTAAATAGACACCAAACATGTCAAGCTTAAAAATTGCGCGCACTCGCGAAATCGCAAACAACTAGAATACCCGAAATCGGCCATAGTCGACGCTTTAAATGCATTTACAGCTCATCAGTTTAGTGTTATCAGAGATTGATGGCCCTAGAACGTTTTCGCAGGTATGCACACCTGTATGTAGGGGTGGGGACTTTAAAAATAAAATTTGTTTTGTTTTTTTAATTCTTTTTTATTTGTAACTTTACAAAAATTTGGGGGAAACGTTAATTTTTTTTCACTTAACTTTATTGCTATCACATAGGGGGCTGCGAAACCCCTCTATGTGATAGCAAAAGAGGTGACAGGTCCTCTTTATGGAGACTTCAGGGGTCTCCAAGACCCCTAATGTCACCTAGGACCCCCCTGAAGAAGCTGATGAAGCAGAGATCTGCTTCATCAGCTTCTCTCCAGCATCTGAAGCTGGAGAGTGACACGAGAATGCGGAAGTGATGTAATATACACCACTTCCGCATTCTGACAGCGGAGAGGGGACCGGAGGGAGGTCGTGTACTGACCTCCCTCTGATCCCCTGTGACAGAGGCAGTATGCTGGTCCCGGGCTCACACTGGAGCCCGGGACCAGCTTGACAGCGGGAGGGGGGGCGCACGTAACGGGACCTCATACAAGCGATCCACCTGCTCTATAGCCGGCGGATCGCTTGTATATTAACGGGCATTGCTGCCTGTTTTCAAATCACGGGCATTTCCCGCTCGCCGCGCGGGCGGATGTAACAGGACGTGTATACACGCCCAGTTACATCGAAGAAGCTCCCGGCCGGCCGTGTATACACAATGGCCGGCCGGGAGGTAGTTAAAAACTGTATTTTCTAAAAGTTTTTCATTTTCATTGATACATGTCCCCCAGGGCAGTACCCAAATCCTCATACCCTTTTTATGGCCAATAAATTGCATACAAGCCTTCAAAATGGGGTCAATTGATTTATAAAGTTCTACCACCATAGACTTGCATTGAGTTCAAATTCAAACTTTTTTCATGTTCTAACGTTCAAATTGGAACTGAACAGGGGGGTGTTCGGCCCATCACTATAATTGAACAGTCCCATGCGATTATCACACTGTACCACGAAATCACACCTACTATGCGTTCTGTTATGGGAGGTGCATTGCGTTGCCATTTATTTGAATGGCACCCTAAATGCACTTCCTGCCCACAGTTCAATGGCCCGCACAGGAATGCGTGGTAATGGAATGCAGTGAGATTTGGGCCACGACTTAATGACAAAGGACAAATGTGGGTCTGGAGGTTACACAGGTTGAGAAACACTAGGTTAAAGGATCTTCTGTAATCCTCAGGAATATTTGAAGTCCATTGCACCCTTAACAAACCCAAAATCACCTAAATCTCACCTTACACCATTGACTCAATTTCAATGAGAAAGTGTTGCTGTGCTGTTCTTTTTCTTACACATCTAGGAATAGTGTAGAAGCTGCAAATGATTGTTCTAAGCCAGTTTATCAATCATCAAATTTTTCTTTTCTCTGTCTTATTTTTTTACTCACATACAGTATAATACTCATTTAGGTGTGTTACTCTTTGTTTTAACATTTTTGTTTGTGGTGTCCACTATTGTTATGTAAATTGATATCTTACTGGAATCCACCAGCAATTGATTCCAAGAAGTCGATTTTCTTCTTGAGGCTATACACACGCATAGCATACGCTACTGAAAAAAACTAATTGCCTTGAATTCAGAATGATTGAATATGATGCAAGCAAAAATACTGTACTGAAGGTTATATACATTTTAATATAAATAAATTAGTTCCATACTTACAAACTGAAGTAAAGCATTTAACCATCCTCCTAATCAAGGTGCTCTGAAAAGAGCTTTTAATCAAGATTACATTTCCATGGGATATGATTATGCAGGATCTGCACCATTACCTCCTGCTGAATACTTCAAGCTCGACATTTGCAAGTTGTTTTAGAATAAAGTAAATACATTCTCTTTGCTGAAAGTCAAAATAATAGAGGCTGTTGAAAGTATCCCATTGATGTCAAGTATCTTAAAATTATCCTGACGTTTTCTGCAAATTGGATATCTAAGAATTCTACCTTTCTTACTTGGAAGAAGTTGCAGTACATGGCATTACAACTTTATACATTTAATTAAAATCTAATTAGCTGGGTTTCCTTTTTATCTCAGTTTGTGGTGTATTTAAAGGAAATATTTCATTATTTAAAGTGAGCTATAATATATATTCAGCAAGTTAACATTTTAACTAGGGATGTCCCGATACCGATGCTAGCATCGGAATCGGGCCCAATACAGGGCATTTTGACAAGTACTTGTACTTGTCAAAATGCCCCGATGCCTAGCACCAAAGCTTGCGCTATGTTTTTTTTTTCTTACTTACCTCGCCGAGCGTCGCGTCACTGCTGCTCCGGTGGGCGGAGCTCCAGGTGGGGTCCTAATTTAGGTGGCCGGAGACTGCCAGATGACCCTGCTTGGAGATCCGCCCACTGGAGCAGCAGTGATGCGACGCTCGGCGAGGTAAGTAAGAAAAAAAAAACCCACAGCTGCGAGTCAGCACTCGTCCAGTGGGAGGAGCTACAAGTGGGATTCTAATTTAGCTGGCCGGCACCTCTGAGACAGCTAAATTAGGACCCCATCTGGAGCTCCTCCCACTGGACCAGCGCTGACTCGTCGCTGCTCTCTCTCCGGCACAGTGAGTGAGGGCAAGGACACACACACTATTAAGCTGCAGAGTTTAATTGTAAATGTATTCTCTGCACTGTATGAGCAGTATATACTCTATATGTACTACATATAGAGTACATATAGAGTACACACTGCTCATACAGTGCAGACAATACATTTACAATTATACTCTGCTAACATGAATGTATTAAATGATCTATATGTAGCCCTGTACTAGGGATCATTTAACCCATTCATGTTAGCAGAGTATAATTGTAAATGTATTGTTGCAGGCACTCTATATGTACAAGTACTATATACGACATATAGCATGCACTGCAACAATATATTTACAATTATCCTCTGCTAATATGAATGGGTTAAATGATCCGTAGTACATGATATGTACCCCTGTACTACGGATCATTTAAGCCATTCATGTTAGCAATGAATAATTGTAGATCTATTGCTGCAGTGCATTCTATATGTACTGTACATATACACCACAAATGTCCCATACATTGCAGCAATAGATATACAATGATCCCCTGCTAACATGAATGGGTTAAATGATCCATAGTACAACTACATGTTATGTACTATGGATCATGATTTAACCTGTTCATGTTAGCAGGGCAGAATTGTGACCTCCTCCCACCAGCTGAGCACCAAGACGCGATGCAACAATCCTGCCCAGCGACGACTACAAGAGGCACCGTGTGAGGCAGTGAAACTGTGAGTGAGGGAAGCTGGGACGGGGCTGGCTGTAAATCTATTGCTATAGTGTACTGGACGTGTGTAATGTATATGTAGTACATATATACAGCACACACCTCCACTACACTCCTGCAATAGAGTTACAATTCTCCGCTGCTAACATGAATAGGTTAAATCATGATCCATAGTACAGAACATGTAGTTGTACTATGGATCATTTACAGTCACCTGTCCCTTTAAGAAAACGTATCGGTAATTGGTATCGGCAAGTACATAGTGGAAGTACTTGTACTTGGGCCTGAAAAAGTGGCATCGGGACATCCCTAATTTTAACAGTTCGTTTTCCAAGATTTAATTATAAATATTTTTAAAGAAATTATTTCAATTGCTTTATTGTCTATATTTTGATTTTGATATCTGTAATTATTACTGTAATTTCTAAAAAAATTATTTGATATCAGATGATACTATGTACTACGCCTCAAAACATAAAAAAATATATACCATAGATAAATGCAGAGTCATTGTGAATAAACAACCTTCACTATATAACTTTTTCCTTCAACCAACAATGTCATATATACAGTAATTGTTTTGTGTTTCTGCTTGAAATGGCATAACATTAACATTCTGCCTAAGAAGCAAAGTTGTTTAATGCATTGAGAGGAGGCTGCTTCTGTTCCACCACAAATTTTCAAACTGATGGACTGGTGGAAAATCTCAGATATTTATCTCAGATAATATGTTGGTTTAGGGGAGAGTCATATAGGTAGGGTTGTATATTCACATTGCCACTGTACTTGTCTACAGCGTTTTTAAAAAGGTTTTTATGACATGGATTTTTAAATATTCAGCGTAATAAAATAAATATCAATATAATAAGTAATAGGAAATAATAAAAAAATGTAATACAAATTAGACTTTAGTATATTTGTACAAATATTACTTTTCAGCACATTAAACGTCCCATTAGGTGTTTATGATCGTATTAATGTTAATATACAGTGTAACAAGGACACTCCACTGTAGACAGGAGGTGCAAGTAAAATGCAGTTTTATTAAGGGAAAACACCAAACATCTCGTTCCATCCACAGAGTAGACCTCCCCTGTTGCCCAAGACAGTTTCTAGCAGCAGCATAAAGGACAGTCTTTTAGTTTCGCTCTGTAGCTTTCCACAGCCCCAACAAACTCACACTGCTCACCCCTCATGAGCCCTCACTCTGCTCTCTGAGCAGTGTGACCCACAGGTCCTAGGGTCACTGACCTTCCTGACCTCTCCCAGCCTTCCCTGGCTGTTCCACTTGTCCAGCATGCACCTGAGTCTGCTGTGTATCCACACAACTCTCACACAACTCTGAGCACTGGGCTGGCTTCCTAATAAGGCTACTTTCAGCCACTTGATCAGCCCAAGCTGGTCATTGGCAACATCAGGCCCTAGGACTGGAGATCTCATCCCACCCAGAGCTCTAAGAGATCTCCAGAGCTCCAGATTCCAGCTACAATTAGGAAAACCTGGAAGGACCTGAAAAGCCAGGCTCTTCCTTATAACATTGTTTACATTCTGGACCCTCTCAGCCCCTTTTGCTGAGAGCCCTGTGTGCCAATGTTGCCACACTACGCCGCAGCATTGCCATGCACTGCCGCAACAGTTATACATATTTTTAAAATGGTTTATAAACACATATAGCAGAAAACTGTAACAAACAACCTTTCTTTTAAGGAAACCTGCCATAAGAGAAATTGTGGGACTGTCATAATCAATTACTCCTTCTGAAAAATCTTGTCTACTAGCCTAGAATAAGTATTCAGGTAATGACATATTACCAATCTCTTGGCTTATCTGATCTGCATACTTATTCCAGGCAGTGACAGTTCCAGGAGATGCTTGGGTGTGCTATAGCACATCCAGAAATTCTCATAGCACCCCTATAGCACGCCCATCAGCAGCCAGCCATATTCAGGGTCAGACTTTTCTGCAACATACTGAAAACCTGACTCCCTGCAGAGCCTTGGTTATACCTTCCGTAGCTCTGCAGCCCCTACTTACCCTGCCAGGATCTCAGACATCCCCTAGCAGGATCCCAGAACTGTCAATAACGTTCTGCCTGTGTAGCCCAACTCCCTTATACCATGCATGGCGCCGTCATTTCAGCCACATGTGATCTGACCAAAATAAGTGGGGCAGAGTGGTGGGTGACATTTAGCAGGTAAGTAAACCCACTACCAATGAAAGGGAGGACATGAGACTGACCAGTAACACTGACCAGTTTTAGGAGTGGCACATCTTCAATGACCAGCAGCTAGAGGTCACTTCTTCACTCACCAGTAACAAATGGGGCACTTCTCCAATGACCAGCAGTAATTGTGCACTCAACTGACAAAAAGCAGGGGGGTCACTTATCCACTGACAGGCAGAAGGGGTACACACCAGTGGCCAGCAGAAAGGGGCACACAACACTGGACAGCAGTAAGAGCGAACACACCACTGCAGTAGGGAGGTACAAACCCTCGACCACCAGTAAAGGCACACCACCAAAACCCAGTAAGGATGCACTTGTTACTGTCCACCAATAAGAATGGTCAGTAAATTTAAAATTCAGCCTAAAAAATGGTATACATACCTACCCAGCTGCCTGTATTACTGATTTTGATCTCAACCACTACCACTCTTCCCCAATAAACACACTGGTGAGTCAGATGCCTGGTTCCTCACTACACTCTGTGGTTCCTCACGCCGATCCCTACATCACTGCTGTGTTTTTAAAATTGGTGCAGGTATTTACTGTTTTTTTATGTTCATCTTTGTTCACACCAGGATATGGGTAATTATTCTTTAAACAAAAGTTATTTTCAGTTGAGTCAAAATAAAATTACAAATTACAGTCACATGGCTAAAATAAAAAGTATTTATCTTTGAGTTAAATCTAAAAACACATTGGGGGAAAAAAACATTTGCAACACTATTCTAGTGCCATGGCCATACTAGAAAGTACGGCACGATGGCAGAGCCAGATTCATTAGGAAATGACACTATATCTGTGATTAAAAAAAAGTGTAGTTAAATAAGACATCTTCCATGTTGGAGTAAATTGTGACATACTTGTAAGTATTGTGTTGTAGACACAATCAGCATGAAACAAAATTCTGTCTAATGCAATTTTCCAATGCATTTTACCAAAACAAACAGATGGAGAAACAACCATAGTTCATACTATTTAATCTCTAAGCCTCACTAATACTGAATAAACTGTTTTAAACAGAGGTTTGGTCTTTTGGCCAAAAACTAATTTCGGCATGTTTACTTCAAAACAAGACATGTATTATTTGTAATGTCAATTACGTTTAAAAGTTTTCTTTTTTTATAAGGTTGAGAATGACTTCAACTTGTCAGTTATCAATAAGCAATCTAAATGTGCTTAACAATAGTAAAATGAATCCTCATACCACAATTTACCTAGCTGAGATGTATAATAAATAAGAAAAATGATCATATACTCAATAATTTGTCTTCTATAGAAAAAGAGGCTTTGAGGAAATTGTCAGTCCAGGAGGTTGTGGTGATCAAGCCAGCTAGCAAAGGAGGACCAATAATGGTTATAGATGTAGTTCAGTAGGAAGAGGAGGTGTATAGACAATTGTCAGATCCATTTATCATTTGTTGCCTACTAATCCAACATTTGAAATCCAGCATGAGATTAAATAAATAATAGTATGAACACAGAGAGAGCATCATAGACGAGCATACAAAAAACGTTTTAATCATGGAACATTTAAAAACAGGGGTTTTGTATATGTTACCAGAGATGCATAAACATTCTCAAAAGCCACCCATAGTGCCTAGTACAGACTCAGTTTGTTAACCAAATAGATAGGATATTAACTTCTTTGTTTGTGCAGACAAAATTGTATATAAGAGAGACTTCTGATTTTCTGTCCAAAGTGAAGAGCCTGTTGGTGCCACCTGAATCTGTGCTAGGCACTTGGGACATTGCTGGTTTATATATGCTTCCACAGATCATGGGTTGGGATTAAGAGCTACCAAACATTTATTGGAGAGTTTTACTCAATTCCAACTGAAATTGAGGTCTTATTAGATCTGTTAGGAATGGTGTTGAATAACATTCAACAACTCAAACTCGATTCACTCGGGGGCCACTATACAAATTTTTTCCCATGGGGGCCACTGGCCAAATGTCATACTTTACACACACAGATACACACGCATAGAAATATGCACAATCCCCCACAACCAGAATTACAAACACTAATATACAAACAATAAGGCACCATTTACACCTGTATGTTTAGGTGCGATTAGGGATTCCTGTGTCAGAAACGTGCGTTTTCCTGCAGCAGAAATCCCTAATGTGGTGTTTTGTCGCAGCAGTCACCCAATCAAGTTAATAATCAGGTGATAACCGCTGCATGTAAATGTCAGCACATTGTATGTAATGGTGTGTGATATATTAACATGTAGTTAGGAATCCATTGTTATCCCTGGATGCATCGATCGTGCATCCAAGGAGATTGTTTCTAAACTACATGTTATCATATCAAACACCATTACATGGTGTGTGCTGGCGTTTACATCGGTTGTCACCTGATTATTAACTTGAATGGGTGACAGCTGCCGCTTGTAAATGCCACATTAGGGATTCCTGCTGCAGGAAAATGCAAGTTCCTGATGCAAGAATCCCTAATCGCACCTACAGGTGTGAATATGCTCCCCTACACAAAAATGTATGCTCCCCATGTTCACTGCTCCCCCCACACATAAAACAATATACTACCCCCCCACACGCACATACATAAAACAATATACTCCCCCATGTTCTGTGCCCCCCGCATATAACATTATACTCCCCCCTCCCCTTACACACACACAAAAATATAAGCCCCCTCACCTGCTTACGTTTTTGCAGGGAGGAGGCTGTGAGGAGGCACATCAATTGCTCACACAGGGCTTGGGAACAAAGTGCCTGGGAGCTAAGTGGCATTAAAAAATTGGATTTGAACTGTTTGGGATATATTGAGTGCTTGATTTTTGGAATGCTTGTTGTCTCTGCTTCCTTCCTTCCTTTTTAGACCCTTTTTTAGTATTTAAAAACTCTTTTTCATTTTCTGTCAGTTTTTAAACTGTTCCCTTTTTTTGCAGTGCTCTGGTTAGGGGGAGGGGTTAATTGAGCACAGGTGTCGTTTATTGAGCAGGTGTATTATAAACTAGAGCACCACTCATTTTGAGCTTGCTCACACAGGGTTTGGGAACAAAGTGCCTGGAAGCTAAGTGGCGTTTGTAACTTATTCCAGGGCAGTGGTATAAATTAAATTTAGTTTAACAAACAAGTTATTGAACGTGCCACTTGTGAACCACTAAACCTTAGATAAATAAATTAAAAATAAGTAGTCTTGATTTACATAAAAATAATATAAAATTAAATAAAAAAATAAGAAGGGTGAAATAAATAAAATAATGTCTTCCATGAGTGGGTATGCAACCAGGTGCATGTCGTGCGCAATGTATGCGTTCCTTGAACATGCGCTCGAGGGGGAATACATTTGCACGAGAGGTGAGCAAGTTGCTTGTTTGGAAACCCAGATTCTGGATCTAAGCAAGAAACTGGCAACACTTAGGAGCATAACAGTCATGGAAAAGAGTCTGGACATAACGCACCAGGCTGTGGTGGAGGGGGGGTTGGAGGAGCAGGATCCCAAGGTGGGGAGCTGGGTTACTGTTAGAAGGCGTGGGAGAGGGAAGAGTGCTAGAGATGTCAGCCCTGATCTGGTTCCCCCCAATAAGTTTGCCAAGTTGCATGATGTTGGGGATACTAGTTCAGGGGGGACTCTGCTGGAGCACGACGCATCCTCTATAAAGTTCCGGCCAAAAGGAACAGAGAGCACAGCCAAAAGCAGCTATTGGGTCTGCATCTGGCAGAGATGCAGACCGTGTAGCTGCTCGGACAAGCCAGGTATGCGGTCTGTGACCGTGTACCTAACTTGTCAGCTGGCTGCGGGCCATATACTAACGGCTCGTGGGCTGGTACTTTTAGACCACTGGTCTAAAGAGTTATATTATTTGCAACTCAAAGGAGTGGCAATGAGTTCACATGTGGCTCTGCCACATATGAACACATTTATGAAAATGATAGAGGTGAAACATATTTTGGAAAATGTCTTATTCAAACAAATTGTTTGTGCTGATTTAATTTCATCAACAATATGTTTGTGGTGTTGCAAGGTGACAGGTGCTCATCTGTAATGTTTGATAGTTGTCTTAATTCTATACACATAGATTTACACTTTAACCATAATGACACACTGGATGCAATATCCTTTCTAGATACCAGTATTCAGATTGCTGGAAATAATGTACAGAGTGATATTTATACTAAACCAAGTGATCCCAAACAACTGTTGCATTTTCAGAGCTTTAATCTTCCTAATGTATTCAAATCTATTCCTCGTAGCTAACTACAACTGGTTAGATGGATACTCAGTGAGGAATCCACATGTGAAATGCATTACATTGAAATAGGGAATAAATTGACAGAGAGGTTACCCAGAAAGATCAAATAAACAGGAAACAGAAGGGTTCAGGAGGGAAGATATGAATGGAAATAGAAATAAGATAGATCAGAGATCTGGTGCACATATTTAATTGATGTCACAGTTTCATTCATATTCAGGACAAATATACTTGATTATTAAAAAACATTGGCATATATTAACCACTAGCTGCCCAGAGCTATTTCTTACATTTGCACACACATGATAGTGTGAATTTGTGGCTAGAAAACAGCTTCAGACCTCTTAACAATTATCTGATTTTCTGAAAGCAGAGGCCCTGCGGAATAAAAAGATGCTAGTTGCAAATTTTTATGTCACAGGGTATTTGTGCAAATGTTTATCAAACAAATATTTTTAGGATAAAATACACTAAAATTAAATTTAGTGCACAGAAACAGAAAATAATACCCAATTTTTTGGTAAAATATAAAAGATGGGGCCACGCCAGGTAAATAGATACCAAACAAGTCAAGCCTTAAAATTGCGTGCATCAGCAAAACCGCAAAAAACTACAATAACCGAAATTTCCCATAGGTGACATTATAAATACTTTTACGGCTCATCAGTTTAGTGCTAAACGTGATTGATGGGCCTAGAATTATATTGCTCTCACTCCAATGCTTGTGACGATATGTAACGTGTGGCACAATTTTAGTTTTTGCACTTAGGCGCATCTGACATGTGTTTGTGTTGTATGTGCGTGCATGTGGGGGGTGGAGGACTTTAAAACATTTTGTTTGCATTTTTTATTTTTTTATTTATTACTTTTTTTTCAAATATTTTTTTTTATTGAAAATAAAGTGTTTCAGGGTTACAAAACAGATTGTGAAAAACACATATAGTTCCAATGTACAGGGTAACAACATATTTTCTTAGCGGACCTCAGAGGCAAGCGTCAGTTGTAACGGTCGGTGGGTTGTGGGTTATTACCGTGACTGTTAGTGGTATTGGAGACTACCAGGGCAGCCCGTTGAGTTTGTAACGTCAAAAATATGCAAGGAAGGTATAAAGGCTCTAGTTGGCACTGAAACTGATCTTTTCCGGGTCCGATATTCATGTTAATATAGGTACATCAGAATATGTGGGGGAAAGGTCTCAAGAAAGCATAGATAGGTGGGGGAAAATCAGGATGAAAAGAGAGAGGTGGGGAGAGTCTGGCTGTGAGCGGTAGGGACCAAGTTGATGTAGCAGTGTGGGGTGATCTTGTCATCACAGAGTGAGGAGGCGACGATGGTCGCTGGTGGGCATACATTTTTCGATCCAAGGGGACCATACTTTTTCAAATTTCCGCATGGTGTTTTCCACCTGTGCAGTCCGTGCCTTTTGAGACTGGAGATGCTGAGCGTGCTAGACAACCATGATTTAGCTATCTCTCTTTTAGCGGCCGTCAGGATATGGAGGCACAATTTAAAGATGGTAGTCGGGAGACCCACCGGCTTACAATTAAGGAGGACAAAGGTGGGGTCTTTGGGCATGGAGCGCTGAAACAGAGAAGAGATCATGCGGAAAACTTTGTCCCAGTACCTTGCGACTTTCGGGCATTGCCACCATATGTGATAGAAGGTTTCCAGGTCTGGGCAACCCCTAAAACATAATGGGGAGGTGTGCGGCTGAAATTTGGCAATTCTCGTGGGCACCATGTACCATCGCATTAACACTTTGTAATTTATCTCCAACATACTGACGCAGCGTGAGCTAGATTTTGTGTTTAACCAGGACTGCTGCCACATGTCGTCCCCCAGAGGAGATCCCACATCTCGTTCCCATAGGGAAGTATAGGAAGGGGCAGATTGGTGAGGAGGCGCTAGCAGGTAGTTGTATAGTATGGAGATGGTTCCAGGGGCATGAGGATTATCTCGGCAAATGCGTTCAAAGGGGCTAAGGGGACCTGCAGGGGATAGATGCCGCATGTGTGTGAGGATGAAGTTTTTAATTTGGAGATATCGAAAGAGTTCCTTAAAAGGTAATTGGTAGTGTTCCTGTAGATATGGAAAAGGTTTCACACCCGTGGGGGTCTGGAATTTCTCCAGACTTACGAGTCCTTTGTCCGACCAAGTCGCAAAGCTTGAGGGGCTGGAGAGGGCCGGGGGGAAGTCAGGGTTACGTAGAAAAGATAGTAGAGGCAAGTGTGGTGAGGCTAATTTCATGCGTTTGTTCAGTGAGTCCCAGAGGCGTAGGGAGAAGGCAGTGATAGGGTTTAGCGGGGAGGGTCTGTGTTTGGGTCGGCGCCAGAGGAGGTTAGCTACTGAAGTAGTGGGGTGGAATTAGTCCTCCAAAGTGACCCAGCGGGGGATTTCTGTTTTTGCATGGTACTTAGATAATTGTCCAATTTGTGCTGCTTGGAAGTATTTCAGGAAATTGGGAACACCCAGGCCACCCCGGATCTTGGGTGCATAAATGGTGTTTCGGGGGACTCTTGGACGTTTACCATTCCAAATGAAGTTCATAACATTAGATTGCAGGGAGCGCAGTATCGAAGTAGGAACCGTCACTGGCAGAACCCTGAATAAATACAAAATGTTAGGTAAAAGGGACATTTTTATTGCTGCTATTCTGCCCAGCCACGACAGTTGGTACTTGGACCATGTTTTGAGTAGAATAATCAGCTTCGTGATTAGGGGTGGGTAGTTAGCTTTATAAAGAGTGCAATACGATGGGGTTAGATTAATACCAAGGTATGGGAGCGTGGTGGAGGACCAGTGGTATGGGAAATTTGTTTTTAAGTTTGTCACTAGTTGGTCTGGCAGCGATATGTTTAGTGGAATGGATTTGGAGTCATTAACGTATAGTCCCGATACAGCGGTAAATTGGTTGAGGGTCTGTTTAAAGTTAGGGAGGGAGACAATGGGGTTAGTGAGGGTAAGAAGGGCATCATCCGCGAACAGGCACAGTTTGTGAGAGGTTCCAGCATAGGATATGCCTGAGATGTCAGGGGAGGAGCGAATTTTTCAAGCCAGAGGCTCTAGAATTAGAGCAAAGAGTATTGGAGATAGAGGGCAACCCTGCCTAGTACCTCTCAAAATGTCAAATGTTGGTGAGCGATAGCCAGAGTATTTTACGTGTGCCGAGGGTTTGTTGTATAGCGATGCAATCCATGTGAGGAAGTGACGCCCAAATCCCCAGCGCCTAAGTACCGTGAAGAGATAGGGCCATGATACTGTATCAAAGGCCTTTTTGATGTCCAGGGACAAGAGCATAGTGGGGATGCATCGAGTTTGGGCAATGTGTGTTAGTAGGGTAAGTCGGCGAACGTTGTCGCCGGCTTGCCTGCTGGGTATAAAGCCAACCTGATCTTGTGTAACCAATTGCCCGATCACTGAATTCAATCTATTTGCTAGGACCTTTGCGAGCAACTTCACATCCACACTCAATAGAGATATAGGTCTAAAGTTAGTGCAGTCAGAATGGTCTGCGTTTGGTTTGGGTATCATGCAGATGGATGCGGAGAGGGATTCTCGGTTCAGGGTAGCACCTGATCGAATGCAGTTAAAAGAGGTGGCTAGAAGGGGCGCGAGTCGGTCTTTAAAGGTATTGTAATAGGCCACCGTGTATCCATCTGGACCTGGTCTCTTCCCTTTGGAAAGTGAGGTAATGGCAAAAAGGACTTCTTGTTCCGTGATAGTACCTCTATGGCTGCTATTTGTTCTGGCGAGAGGGAGGGGAGATTAATATCGTCTAAGAAGTGATCAGTTTCCGTTGTGTGTGTCGGGACGGGTGCTGAGTATAAAGAGGAGAGATGTTTATGGAAGAGCTCAAGAATGGTGATGGAATTACTAGTTGGAGTGCCGGAGGGGGTGCGGAGCCTGAAGGGCTTAAAGGACGGGACAAGTGATCGTAGCCTATTGGCTAAGAGAGTGTCTGCTTTATTCCCTTTAAGGTAGAACTTGTGAGCTGTTCGATGTAATTGTTTGGCAGCATGATCTGTCAGTAGGAGGTTGAGAGCCCGTTGGGCAGCCTCAAGTTTAGATTTGTTGGGGGGTGTAGGGGAGTGGGTAAAGTTCCTGGCACAAGAGTAGTAGTCGCGTTCCAAAGACTCTAGCCGTTTGAGTCTTTTCTTTTTTACATGGGATGCTAGTTGGATGAGTTTACCTCTAAGCACGGGCTTGTGTGCTTCCCAGAGCAATGTTGGGGAAATGCCTGGGGTCTGATTGTGGCTTACATAGTCGGATAGGCAGGACTCTATGGTACTCTTAATTACGGGGTCAGATAGTAGGGAATCATTCAAAGTCCACTGAAAAGGTTTATTAGGGGGTGAAATACTTGAGAGGACTAGGGTAACCGCGGAGTGATCGGACCATGGGACAGGGAGGAGCCCCGACTGTATAATGGAGGGCACTAATGAATGAGAAAGAAGTATGTGGTCTATCCTGGAGAAGACATCATGTGGGTGAGAGTAGTGTGTGTAATACACTTTGTGAGGATTCACTTCTCTCCAGCAGTCGACGAATTAGTGATGTGAGATGAGGTCACGGAAGGTTTTCGCTGAAGTCAGGTATGTTGGAGAATCTCTGGATCTATCTTTATGGGGAAGGAGGACTAAATTTGAGTCTCCGCACATGATAATCGAGCCCGTGCCGCTGGTTCGTAGCTTACCCAATAGGTCTGTGAAAAATGGAAGTTGGTCAGTGTTAGGGGCATAGTAAGAGACTAGGGTGACTTCAGAATCATTGAGGAGTCCTGTGAGTATTAGATATCTGCCATGGGGGTCTCGTACTACGGAGTGGCATATGAAGTTGGCTGAACGGCGGAATCCGATCAATACTCCTTTCTTCTTACAGGTGTCATTGGCCATGTATACGATTGGGTACTGGGCGCTAAACTATTTAGGACATGATGTTGTGAAGAAGTGAGTCTCTTGCAGGCATACTATATCAGCATGAGATGAGCGGAAGAAACGGAATGCACGGGTGCGTTTATTAGGGGAGTTGAGGCCTTGGACATTAAGGCTCAAAATAGTAAGGGTCATGATCGTGGTGGTGCGGGGGAGCTCCATAGGAGGCTAATAAGGATTAATGGTTGGTCATTGCTTGGGTTATGGCCCTGTCTCATCACACAGCCTGACCAGGAGGGAGATAGAGGAGACAGAGGGGGAGAGGAAAAAGGAAAGAGAAGGGGACAGAGGGTACAGGGTTATAACAACAACAACAAAAACAATTTGCAGTAAGTACTGCAGGCGGATAAAATCCGTGTCAATGTTGTAACATTGGGAAGAGGGGTCCATACGATCCCTAACTACCCAAGGTCGGGGGAGCACATTGACTAACTCCCCCGGACAACCTTATTCATTAATATACCGAAAACTTCACAAGTAGTAGGATCCAAAACTCTAATGTTCATATCCGGATGCATTTATACTTAAGTAGACCTGGATTAGAGCAGGTAAAACATGTAGGCAATGCCTAAAGAACATTATAACGAGTGCAACAAATCACATTACTAAACATATAGGGAGGGAGGCGGGAGGCCAGACTCAGATTGTTTTTCTGGCTCTAGGAGCTGGAGAATGTGCCCAGTAAAAGTAAATGTACTAGGTGGACATTTTAGAGCCTGGGTAAGGGGACCATAGCTGCATACAGACAAACTTGAGCTAGTTGGTGGACCAACAATTCTGATACTTTATGAGACAGCAAAGAGTTGACAAAGAAATTAGTAAATGGTAACACAGAATTATCAGAGGAAGAATTTCCAGAAGGGTGAGTCAGCAGGAACACTTGTTACACTCTGCCAACAGGCTACCACAATGTGGATGCATGCTGTCCACCCAACCTAGATGTATGCCCTACAGGTAAGTCACTGACAACAATGCACCACATTTCTAAAACCAGACTCGATTCTACTGCAAATACAGATGAAATGGTCAGTTAAACCAGTGGTCCCCAACCCCCGGGCCGCGGACCGGTACCGGTCCGTGGATCAAATGGTACCGGGCCGCGGGGCCCTGCACTGCCGACGGGCTTCACAGTGAGGGGGCGGGTCCTGTGACTCACCTCCCCTCACAATGGATTTGGAGTCATTAACGTATAGTCCCGATACAGCGGTAAATTGGTTGAGGGTCTGTTTAAAGTTAGGGAGGGAGACAATGGGGTTAGTGAGGGTAAGAAGGGCATCATCCGCGAACAGGCACAGTTTGTGAGAGGTTCCAGCATAGGATATGCCTGAGATGTCAGGGGAGGAGCGAATTTTTCAAGCCAGAGGCTCTAGAATTAGAGCAAAGAGTATTGGAGATAGAGGGCAACCCTGCCTAGTACCTCTCAAAATGTCAAATGTTGGTGAGCGATAGCCAGAGTATTTTACGTGTGCCGAGGGTTTGTTGTATAGCGATGCAATCCATGTGAGGAAGTGACGCCCAAATCCCCAGCGCCTAAGTACCGTGAAGAGATAGGGCCATGATACTGTATCAAAGGCCTTTTTGATGTCCAGGGACAAGAGCATAGTGGGGATGCATCGAGTTTGGGCAATGTGTGTTAGTAGGGTAAGTCGGCGAACGTTGTCGCCGGCTTGCCTGCTGGGTATAAAGCCAACCTGATCTTGTGTAACCAATTGCCCGATCACTGAATTCAATCTATTTGCTAGGACCTTTGCGAGCAACTTCACATCCACACTCAATAGAGATATAGGTCTAAAGTTAGTGCAGTCAGAATGGTCTGCGTTTGGTTTGGGTATCATGCAGATGGATGCGGAGAGGGATTCTCGGTTCAGGGTAGCACCTGATCGAATGCAGTTAAAAGAGGTGGCTAGAAGGGGCGCGAGTCGGTCTTTAAAGGTATTGTAATAGGCCACCGTGTATCCATCTGGACCTGGTCTCTTCCCTTTGGAAAGTGAGGTAATGGCAAACAGGACTTCTTGTTCCGTAATAGTCTCCTCTATGGCTGCTATTTGTTCTGGCGAGAGGGAGGGGAGATTAATATCGTCTAAGAAGTGATCAGTTTCCGTTGTGTGTGTCGGGACGGGTGCTGAGTATAAAGAGGAGAGATGTTTATGGAAGAGCTCAAGAATGGTGATGGAATTACTAGTTGGAGTGCCGGAGGGGGTGCGGAGCCTGAAGGGCTTAAAGGACGGGACAAGTGATCGTAGCCTATTGGCTAAGAGAGTGTCTGCTTTATTCCCTTTAAGGTAGAACTTGTGAGCTGTTCGATGTAATTGTTTGGCAGCATGATCTGTCAGTAGGAGGTTGAGAGCCCGTTGGGCAGCCTCAAGTTTAGATTTGTTGGGGGGTGTAGGGGAGTGGGTAAAGTTCCTGGCACAAGAGTAGTAGTCGCGTTCCAAAGACTCTAGCCGTTTGAGTCTTTTCTTTTTTACATGGGATGCTAGTTGGATGAGTTTACCTCTAAGCACGGGCTTGTGTGCTTCCCAGAGCAATGTTGGGGAAATGCCTGGGGTCTGATTGTGGCTTACATAGTCGGATAGGCAGGACTCTATGGTACTCTTAATTACGGGGTCAGATAGTAGGGAATCATTCAAAGTCCACTGAAAAGGTTTATTAGGGGGTGAAATACTTGAGAGGACTAGGGTAACCGCGGAGTGATCGGACCATGGGACAGGGAGGAGCCCCGACTGTATAATGGAGGGCACTAATGAATGAGAAAGAAGTATGTGGTCTATCCTGGAGAAGACATCATGTGGGTGAGAGTAGTGTGTGTAATACACTTTGTGAGGATTCACTTCTCTCCAGCAGTCGACGAATTAGTGATGTGAGATGAGGTCACGGAAGGTTTTCGCTGAAGTCAGGTATGTTGGAGAATCTCTGGATCTATCTTTATGGGGAAGGAGGACTAAATTTGAGTCTCCGCACATGATAATCGAGCCCGTGCCGCTGGTTCGTAGCTTACCCAATAGGTCTGTGAAAAATGGAAGTTGGTCAGTGTTAGGGGCATAGTAAGAGACTAGGGTGACTTCAGAATCATTGAGGAGTCCTGTGAGTATTAGATATCTGCCATGGGGGTTTCGTACTACGGAGTGGCATATGAAGTTGGCTGAACAGCGGAATCCGATCAATACTCCTTTCTTCTTACAGGTGTCGTTGGCCATGTATACGATTGGGTACTGGGCGCTAAACTATTTAGGACATGATGTTGTGAAGAAGTGAGTCTCTTGCAGGCATACTATATCAGCATGAGATGAGCGGAAGAAACGGAATGCACGGGTGCGTTTATTAGGGGAGTTGAGGCCTTGGACATTAAGGCTCAAAATAGTAAGGGTCATGATCGTGGTGGTGCGGGGGAGCTCCATAGGAGGCTAATAAGGATTAATGGTTGGTCATTGCTTGGGTTATGGCCCTGTCTCATCACACAGCCTGACCAGGAGGGAGATAGAGGAGACAGAGGGGGAGAGGAAAAAGGAAAGAGAAGGGGACAGAGGGTACAGGGTTATAACAACAACAACAAAAACAATTTGCAGTAAGTACTGCAGGCGGATAAAATCCGTGTCAATGTTGTAACATTGGGAAGAGGGGTCCATACGATCCCTAACTACCCAAGGTCGGGGGAGCACATTGACTAACTCCCCCGGACAACCTTATTCATTAATATACCGAAAACTTCACAAGTAGTAGGATCCAAAACTCTAATGTTCATATCCGGATGCATTTATACTTAAGTAGACCTGGATTAGAGCAGGTAAAACATGTAGGCAATGCCTAAAGAACATTATAACGAGTGCAACAAATCACATTACTAAACATATAGGGAGGGAGGCGGGAGGCCAGACTCAGATTGTTTTTCTGGCTCTAGGAGCTGGAGAATGTGCCCAGTAAAAGTAAATGTACTAGGTGGACATTTTAGAGCCTGGGTAAGGGGACCATAGCTGCATACAGACAAACTTGAGCTAGTTGGTGGACCAACAATTCTGATACTTTATGAGACAGCAAAGAGTTGACAAAGAAATTAGTAAATGGTAACACAGAATTATCAGAGGAAGAATTTCCAGAAGGGTGAGTCAGCAGGAACACTTGTTACACTCTGCCAACAGGCTACCACAATGTGGATGCATGCTGTCCACCCAACCTAGATGTATGCCCTACAGGTAAGTCACTGACAACAATGCACCACATTTCTAAAACCAGACTCGATTCTACTGCAAATACAGATGAAATGGTCAGTTAAACCAGTGGTCCCCAACCCCCGGGCCGCGGACCGGTACCGGTCCGTGGATCAAATGGTACCGGGCCGCGGGGCCCTGCACTGCCGACGGGCTTCACAGTGAGGGGGCGGGTCCTGTGACTCACCTCCCCTC
>NW_017306729.1:618973-639574 GCF_000935625.1 Nanorana parkeri
GTGTGTGTCACAAGCCCCGCCCCCTGCAGTGAGTGCACACAACTCCCTGGCTGGGTAAGTCCGAGCGCGGGAGGGGGGAGAGGAGGCAGCAGCAGCTCGGTATCTGGATGAGGGAGTTTGTAGAGGGCTGAGAAATATCTGTATAGGGGGGTTATAGAGGGGTAATATATACGTGGTTGGGAGGGGGGGTTTGTAGAGGAGTAAGAGGAGTAATAGATATCTGGATGGGGTAAGGGGAGGGTTGTAGAGGGATAATGCCTCATTCACACACGAATCGGCCTGCACGTACAGCTCCGTGCTGCGTGCAGGGCCGTACCAAGTAGCTGCCGGGAAGGACAGGTGCTGCGTGTGATTAGAACGCAGCCCCCGTCCTTCTCTATGGGGCTACGCGGCCGTACGCCCCCTACACTCACCTCATTTGCAGGTCCGTAGGGGTGCGGGTGATCGTATCCATACGCCGCCGGAATGGAACATGTATGCGTCCCGGCCAGAAAACCTGCACCCCTACGGGCCTGCAAATGAGGTGAGCATAGGGGGGCGTACGGCCGCGTAGCCCCATAGAGAAGGACGGGGGCTGTGTTCTAATCACACGCAGCACCTGTCCTTCCCGGCAGCTACTTGGTACGGCCCCGCACGCAGCACGGTGGTGTACGTGCAGGCCGATTCGTGTGTGAATGAGGCCTAATAGATATGTGGATGGGGGGTTGTAAAGGGGTCATAGATATGGGGCGGGGGGGCGGGGGGGATAGTAGTTGTGTACAGCTATTTCATGCTTTTTCTTGTAATTAGACAAGTGGATTATACTGGGGAATATTACACTGTAATGTTCCCTATTATAATCTATTTCTCTGATTAAATGATTACAGGTAGGCATGTGATCTATCAAAGCTTGAGACTATGTTAGAATGTGTGACCAGTGACGTGGTCACACATTTTAACGTAATCTCGCCCAGTTTATCGGTGGTGGAATAGGTGAAGAATTCCAACGCTTTCATTTTTTGGTGGAACTGTATTTTATTTTGAAGGCATGTTTAAATAGAATTAAATTAAAATTATTAATTCAAAACAATCTAAAATATAAACAATCAACGTCCCCCCTAAAATTATCAAACGTTGACCGGTCCACGGCGATAAAAAGGTTGGGGAGCACTGAGTTAAACCACCTCACTGGAATCCTTCAGCTCTCCAATGGAGTGCACTAATTACTACTGCTTCTATTGTGTTTAGGTAGAATTTTACCTGATGCAAAAAAAATCTTGTCATGGCTCTTAAAACAAACTGATTATAGCTTTAATTGTAGCAGTAATCAATTAAATACAGTAATATAGGATGTAATCACCCAACCTCCAATATATCTAATGATATGGTCATCCATTAAATGGATATTGGATTTTTTGCAGAAGCTTGTATCTAGGTATTGATTTTCTTGGATAACAAAGGCGGCCAAGATGTTTTTTGTAAATTCTTGTAACTACTGTGGGAAAAGCAAAGGGTTTATAAAGCAATGCAGAATTTCATTGTAATTGCCAACAAAAGCTAAAAGTTAGATTCTTTATATTACTTGCATCTTTATATTACTTACTTGATTGAAAGATTTTATTACAAATGTCATGTTTTTAGATGAGCATTTTTTTTATATAACAGGAACTTGTGTTGCTTTATGTATTTGTTAAGCTGAAGCTAGTGAGTACTAAAATATTATTATGGGGCTATATGTGAAGGCAAATGTTGGCAGATGAATATATTGTCAAATTGATCCCTCTACATGAGGGCTATCATAGTAGGCTTACCCAAAACCTCTTTTTGATTTGAGAGCATAAGACCATGCTTCCTTTTTCTTATAAAAAGGAAAAGTGGACAGAGCTTCATGACTAATGGTGGCAGCGGAAGCAGTGTCAGGAGCTGTGTATGAACTATTAGATGTCTATTTTGCTTCCAGGCAATGTAGATAAACGTTAGCTGCATTCACAGTCATCAGCTTAGCCAGCGCAGCATTGGCATAATAAGCCATATGGCATAATAATTGTATATACATGTTAATAGTTATGTGTATTTAGAAGACACCATTTATGTTGTTGATCTAATTGATATTATTATTATTATTATTATTATACTGTTTATATGCATGTGAATAGTTGTGGTGCACAGAATGGATTTATTCATAGCATACTGATATCCTATAAATGGCCTTATGCAGGTCTCTAATATAAATATATATCTTCTATTTCAATTTGTTTTATTAAAAAGTAGTTAAAACAAAATATAAATAAGATTGATAAAAACAATTTTCACGTTTTCAAACATTGGGTGGATCAAAGAAAAGATAGGTAATAAATATATATTTTTATAGGTGTATTATAGGTGCATTCCATATCCTCTCTCTCACTTTATTTACTCTTTCAATTGAGGCAGACTGTGTCTGTTTTTTTGGATGTAGTGGTTACTTAGTGGTTAATAGGTTATAGACCGGCATTCCACACACCAGATGTGACATCAGAAAGGAGAGTATCCAGTGCATCTCACACACTACATAACTTGGTAGGATGGACCTACTTGAACGTGTCGCAAACATGCACGTTTGTGTTTGTTCGTGTGCATTTGTTTTTTGCATTTGCCATGCATCCCCATTGATTTCAATTGGGTCCTGAACAAGTGACAAACCAGGAAGAGTAGAGCATGTAGCAAAATCTGCGACATTCGTTTTTTTCTTCCACTTTTGTGTGCATTTTATCGCCCGACACAAAAAAAAAACTTGTGTCTTCATGGCTGCGCTTGGGGTGTCATTAATGGTAATGGCACAGCAAGCTCTTTTTCAATTTTTGGCATGTTTCATGAATGCACATCAAAGCATGATTTTGTTTTCACGTTTGATGTTGTATACACGAAATGCTCAAGTATGAATGGGGCCTGAATTATTTGGGACCATAAATTATATGGTCCTAGCATTGAATTGTGACAGCATTATAAAACAAAAAAAGTTTTTATTAAATTAACATTTTGTTTAACATCCCTGCCCTGCTCACACTTACCTGTACATGTGAAACTGCACGTAGGCTACTCATGGGTATGAGGTTTGTTTTGTTACTTGTAATGGTCAATCCTTATGCCTTCTGGTCTTATAAATAGAAATAACGTTAGTTTCAGTTGTATTTCAGCCATCAAGAAGATAACACACACCCCCTCCCTCCCTTGTCAGGGCATCCTACTTTTTCTGGGGGTTTTTTGTCTGCTAACACATTTCTGGTTTTTTATTTATTTATTTTTGATACCCGATTTTTTTTGGTTTAAAAATGTTATTTGTTTTTCTATTTCATCATTTTTTATTTATTGGATGTTTTATTTTGAATTGTATTTTGTAGCAGTGCTGTAGTGGCTAGGATCTTATTTATGGTATATTATTTATTATTATTTATTATATATTACAATTACATCAATATTTTTATTGACTAGATTATAATATTGAATTTATTATAAATAAAGGCCATGGCCCGTTTATCCCATTTTGCGTATTTGTTTATTGTATTTATTTATTTATTTACAATACATTGTTATATTATTGTTTTGCTGTCTGCAATCCCATAGGCTGTCAGTGAATTTGAGCGGAAGTTGCAAGTGGCAAAAAAGTTGTCACTTGTGAAATGAATGTGTCTTTCCTGACGCACCTGTACCAATAAAAAAACAATCCTATAGGTGATAAGTGGAGAAGATGAGGAGACCTATTTGATGCTTTACATCACAAGTAATCCTACAGTTATGCCTAAAAATCTGTAAAATTGTCACTTCCTGGCTTTTTTCTCACTGTTTCCCCGAAAAAAAAGCATTTTTCACCATGTCTGGCATGGTGATAAATCTAGGGGACTTTTCTTCCTGTTTATCATGAATGGTGATGGTGATGAGTGGTTTTTGTGGCTTTCACCGTTTATTAGACAGGTACATTCCTATTACTTTCTCTGTACCTATCACTGAGAGTTATGGTGAAGAGAAGGAGCAAGATATTCACTGTTTTTCAGTTCCTACCTGACTTATCAACAATTATCACCATTTATTAAATATACACCCTTGGGTATAAAGGTCCTGATACAACTCCTAAATATGCCTATACTGATAATTTTATGGAAATTAGAAAAAATACTGAAAATATGTTTTTTTTATGAGATATTTAGTACCATTTCCCAGTCTGCAGTATGCCCAAGATTAAATCTGGGCAAAAAGTGTGCTGTTCTTTCACAAGCTTACACAAGCTGCTATTTTCCCTGGTTTATACCTAGTTTATTCTTTGTTAAGCACTGGATTAACTTTGAATAGTTATTTTGAGTATTCAATGCTTTTATTTACTGTTCTTTTTTACAAAGCAGCCTAAATGTTAAGTTTGCATTGGCACTTTTTCTCAATTATCATATGCCTTTCCAGTGTAAAATGTCAATGCTTTAAGTGGTGATTTTTCATTCCTACTTATAGCCGGCAGCTGAATAAGACACTTTGTACTGCACCTTTTGTATTCGCTTTAACTATAGAAAAGTAAAAGTTTGCAGTGAGATGCATTGAACTTTAGAGAGTTGGAAACACAACTGCATAATGCCCTTCTATTAATTTAAAGCAGTATCCTCTGGACAAATATGTCACTGACATCACATTAATAAAAAATGGCTTAGCACACTAGTAGCAATTGCTATTCTCATTCTTTTATAAGACATTTGTTCTAATGCAGTTTGCAGATAAGAGTACTTTAAAGTCTAACTAGTACTTTAATATCTAACATTTGGGCAAAATTAATCTAAAGTTTAGCTAAAACTTTAGAAAAAAAGAAATACTGCCATAAGGTCATGGCAGAAGGTCAATCTGTGAACAGTGCAAAGCATTAGAGAGCAGTAGCTAAACCAAAGTATGATAGTATCTTTTTGTACAAAAAAATGACTGACACTTATTAAACTAAAAGCACAAAAGAAACACAGAGGACAGTTCGAGGGGTTTGGAAGTTTCAGTAGCTACTTGTAAATTAGGAAGTGTTCAGTTTTTATAAATACCATTTTTATTACATGTTTACTAAAGATGGCTGCCTTTTATAGCTTTTAGATATGAGGGTAATTTTAGTAAAATAAAATGTTACATATATGGTCATTGTCTAAGGGTTAGTGTGCATGGTTTTAACACTTAAATCAGGTCAAATTTAGCATGCATTAAAGAAAAAGTCTTGTATTGTGAGTTGCTTTTAATGTTCTTCTAAACGGATCTTGTTTGCATTCACATTGACATGAAAAATTGAAAAAAAAAACATTGAAAAAAGGAGTTCAGACACAGCAGAATAGTGTACACCACTCCATTTAAAAGGTGTGATTACTTTTTTTTTTATTCTATCGAAAAGTAGGCATGCAGTGTCAGCTATATTCTGTTAAAGAAACTTTGTACCATTTTCTCCCAACAAGAGCTCAAACTCAAGAGCACCTACCCATAAAATCATAAAAACTACTTACAAGTAGTTTGAAAGGGTCCGACCACAAATGTCCAATCAATTGTTTTATACAGTATTCCTTATGGAGAATTCACTTGAGAAACATGAGATCATCATTTGCCATAGCAATGAGGCCATTCTGGGAATTCTGGTGGAGATATCTTGCCACTTGGGTTTCCTAGATACAAATCAGTATGTGATTTAATTTACCAATAATCAGGTAGAAGTAAAATCTCAGTCTTAGCTGAAGTTTTTCTTAAGAGAATCCCCGGCTGAAATGCAATTACTTCAATACAATTGACTCCTAAAATTAGAAAAATAGACAGTTCTGACTTCTCTCTGACTTCACTGACTGCATACTTGTTGCAGTTCAGTGACCAAGAAAGTACAGAAGTCAACATGACTACCTGGAAGCTAGCATTTTCACAAGGTTCTTCATATTTCTCCCTGCAAAGGTATACCTTTTAAGCATTTTTTTTGTATGCTGACTTTATTAATGTGTCTGGTATTTTACATTTTATCAAAACATATATATCCCTTTTATCCTGCACACCTTAAGTGAAAATAATATTCTTTCTTTGCTGTGCTGCAGCTTTTTCTCTCATGTAAGTAAATGCAGAAAATTGTAGGCAAAGCGTGGGATATGTTATTGAATAAAAATGGACCAACTTGGCAGAAATGCAATCACAGACTTAACAAAGAGCCCCTATAAATCCTTTTATTATTGTCACCACCTTTACATTCATACTCTGCACCTTGTCCACAACATAAAGCAGGCATCATGCAGTATCAATATGTTTTCAGGTACACAGTTGAAAATATATGCATTCATGGCATTTAGGGATGTCAATAAAACAAAAACAAGCCTTGGTGATTTGTAACTTCTGCTACGTAAAAGTAAAAAAAAAACCCCAGCTGGAGAACTGCTGTTGTGATCTGTGGAAGACATTTAAAAGCTATTAAGATGTGGAATGCTACCTATAATCAAATAATCATGCTTGAGGAAGACTGGCACTTCATTCATTTAAAGTCTTGATTCTGCCTGCCCAATTCAAAATCAGTGTTTCCAAACCAAGTGAAGTATTTTTGACCATCTACTGAAATGCAATCAAGGCAATACAACTTCTTCACAAGCTCAGCTTGGTTTCTTGTTAGAAAATCTTAGGAGCCATAAAATTTGTGTATATGCTGCAAACTAGTAAAAAAATAAAAATAATACATAAATGCATGTTCATCTAGGAGCTGCATTTAAACAGGAATCTCTCAAAAGTGTAATATTTCTCTAACTTCTATTCATTTTCAGCATTTTGCAGGCTAACATTTTGGCCTAAAATAGAACCTTTGTTCCGAGCCTGTTTTTGCAATGTTTACTATAAATGTATTGCCATTTTCAGTATTCAGAAAAGAAACTACTAGAAAATGATAAAATACTCTGCAGCAAGATTAGGAGAGACAGGCAGGCCTCTTCGCTGGTGTTTCCAGAAGAAATGAAAATGCATTATTTAGTGGTTTAAACAAACTGAATATTATAGTTAATGTAATATATTAATATCACACTTACATGCAGGTGCAACCTTAAAGAAAAAAATAGTTTATACTCTGTTGGGCAATATACATTTTACATGGATTCAGTCTAATTTCATAAGATAGAGCAAAAATCAATGTCATTGTACAAAGTGCAGTAACCCAAAGATGTCCGCACCATTTCAGTATGCTGAAGTCAGACTTCTGAATGAAGAAATAATTCTGACTACTGCACTCTATTGTATCTGACCTTTCCCTTCCAAATTTACCTCTTCTCCCTAATCTATAATCACACTACCTATTAAACCTAGATAAACTTCCTGCTTTTAATCTAAATCTCCACATATAGAAAATAAATATTCTTATCTTTCTTCCCTCAACCTAGTCATTGGTAGGACAGCTAAAAGAGACAAGCAGAAGAAACTGGCTACTGATGACACTCAAGAATAGAGATGAGCTGCGGGTTTGGGTTGAACAGGAGCTTAACCAAACTGTTGAACACATTGGGGGTGATTTACTAACACTAAACACACGCACGCACCAGGTGCGTGTGATTTTTACACAGCAAAGCATATTTATCAACCAAAAAGTCTCTATAAGCATGTTTCCACTAATGCCATATATGGAAAAATCATGCACATGATGCATATATAATGCTGCTTCACAGTTTAGACAAAAATGGTTAGCTCATGCATTTACATTCCTGCATTCATCAACGCAAGCAACACAATGTAGAGCTAATTTACACAACATCACCTTGCACTTCAGGGCAGGGCTTTGCACAACACACCTGCTGGGTGTGTACACACTACAAAGGTGTTTAGATTCCACCCATAGATCATGCTGGGAGGGAACACACTACAGAGGTGTATACATGTTCGTGGTGTGTTTATAAGGTTAGTAAATCAACCCCATTGGCTATATTTGCCAACTTGCCCACCAGAACCCCAGCTGATGTTTGTACTTAAAGCTACCGATGTGTAAAATGCCTGCCTCTTGTCTTTGACAGCTTTCATTTTTATATGAGGTTTTTAAAAACCTGTCTTGTGTCTGCCTCTTACACTGCTGCCCAATTGAGCTGCTTACATTCTGTCCATTCTGTGCTATATGTCTGACTATCGTCTCTAATATATGGATCTGTAATATGTATTTTTTCAGAATAACTTCTTGTTTCTGTAATGTGGGGTTGCGGTTTTGAAGTGATTTTGAGCACTCTGTGTTGACATTTAATTAAACTTTGTAGACAATACAGTAGGGAACTGCACTAAAAGACCAGAAGCCATGCTTTGCCAAGAAACATGTGTTGCCAATGTTTGGAAATTGGTTTAAAATCAAAGGATTTTATTTTATTTTGAAGTATAAACCTTCTGATAGCTGTTTAGATCTGGCCTGTCTACAGCTTCAAATGATCAATTTTGACTATTATTGCTAGACAGAAAAAACTCATATGTTGCAGCAGAAACTACCTACAAAATGACTTTTTTTAATGTATAATTAATCAGATAGGAATGCTACTACATTGTGAAAAAGAAAAGGAATAATGTAACAGTTAAAAAATGTATTACACATATAATATATGTGATGTCAGGATACAGTGTACCTGTGCCCAAGAATCATAATGTTCTATAACTGAAAGCCTTCTCTGTAGCATGTAATTTGAGGAGTCAGTGTTTTTCTCATATTGCCCTCGAAGCACCATAAAATGGGGGGCTATCCCATCTCCCTGCTAAACAGTATTTGTACATTTTTTGGGGACATTGGTATATGTTCCCCAGGGCAGTGCCCAACTCCCCATGCACTTTGTTTGACAGCCCCTGCCCATTAGTCTTGAAAATGGAGAGAGTTGATTTTCAAGAATCACCTCCTATTGACTTCAATTGGGTTTGCAATAAAGTTCCCAACTGGCGAACATTTTTTTTTTTGGTAAGTTCTCCGAATGCACTCGCAAATAAAACCTGAGCAAGTTTGCCAATCACCAACTGAAAGCAATCATAGTCTAATTTCACAAAATAATTTGTTTTTATTAAAGATCTTTGGCTTCCAAAAGGTAATTTTACTGTCAATAGAAAAATAATGCATGCAATCCATATCACTGGTCATATGCCTCTATGGAAAAGCATTACTATAGCTGATCCCAGTAGGTTTTACAAGGCAAAATGATCGGATTTACCATCCATAGTACTCAATAAAAATTCCCCCTGCTGATGTCAGTCCAACACAAGATGCAGTCTGGTTGTTCCATGTTAATTTAACTTTATATTTAGCTAATCCCAGTGGGTTTTACAAGGCAAAATGATCGGCTTTACTTTTCATAGTACTCAGTAACAATTCCCTTTGCAGTCAGTCCAGCACAAGATGCACTCTGGTTGTTAAGAGTTATTTTAAGTTAATAATTAGCTTTTAAGAATAAGAACTCTTTATTAAATAAGGCTAATTATCACAAATGCAATAATGGGTTCAAATAGATTGGAAACAGATGGCTATAAAAGTTCTCTCATTCTGAAACACTGACTTTTTTTATTGATATAAACACAGAAAATTAGAATTAGTATACTCTCATGTCAGAAATGATTTATTTCATAACACTTTTACATCAGAGGAGAATAAAAGCCTTAGTGACAATAACAATGATCAATCCAAATTAAATTAATGTGGTTTTACATCTCGTGCAAGTATCTCATTTTTATCTAATGGCATTTAGCTACTTCACGGATGATATGAGCTTCTTGGATTATGAACATACCAAAGTGAGTGGGAATGAAATGATTTAATATTCACCTGAATTTGTTCAATACATTTGTCTTTGAGAGGCTCAGTTTGTGCAGGATGTCCAGATAATGTAGATGCACAGTATACGATGGTGAAATATAATACATAAGTCTGTCTCTAAATGGACAAAGTACCAAGTCCACTTAATAACCTAGGCTGTCCATTTCTCCTACTTTAACCTATCTTCGGTTCGCTCCACTGCTGCCCTGCTTACCCGTGGGGATAAAGTGAATGCCTAGCTCTTCGGTGTACTGTGCAGCAACTCTGGGTACCTCAGCTGACCTGTGTAAGCTTCGAGCAGACCAAATTGAATCTACGTGGGACACAAGAATGTTTCTTTTAATTCACACGGCCAATAAATGAGATGAGTCAGTGCATGGGCATTATTGGACCCCGACACCCAGACACGTGCTCCAAGTCTTTTACTTAATGCTTTTGGCATTGGTTGCAGTAGTTGTTATAATTCCAAGTATGACAAACATATTTATATCTGCTGTATGTTCTGCTTTGCTTGTGAGATTTTTTTCATCCAATCCTAAACTATTTTCCTTTCATTTTTCTCAAATTATATTGGGTAGATAATTTAATTTAAATGAATGGATGAATTAGAGAAATGAACTAGAGAAAATGGCCTTTTTTCATAAAAAGTACTATTTCATTGTTTAACTGTTCTTTGCAATGCTTATTTTGTTTTAACTTAGAGTGCATATTTAGCCAAAACTTTGCTTTCTAGTTTTAGATAAAATAGAGAAGCACTTTTGTTACACATTGTATATTTATTTGTGGTTCGTTCATTATTTTTTTATTTTCATTGACTTTTAAGTGAACAATGTGATTGGGGAGAAACGCTATTGATAAGGCCTCTTGTTGAGAGCCTTATGTAGCTGCTGGTAGGGTGTGTGTTTTTCAATACACATTATTACACAATTAGTTTTTTCCATTAGTGCTGGTTATTTATATATACAGAATACAAAGGTTTAGAGATTTACACACTGTGTTTATCTCCAACAATGGCCCACTTGAGAGCACACTGAGGTTGAGGGGTCAAAAAAGATCTGATAAACATGAATTTGAGAATAAGGATGAGTAAACCAAGCAAAAGTTCAGCTCACTGGATGTTTGCCTAACCCAGCAGGAAATCCACATATATAGCACCCAAACCCCATTGAAGCCTAATCTTGTAATTTTTGCTTGCCCTATATTAAGGCCAGTATACAAGATTTTGTTAAGAAAATTAAATGGGTAGCTGGGCACTGCTATGGTGGACATGTATAACAAAATTCAGCAGGGAGAACGTATTTTAATGTGGTTTAAAAGGCAACTTTCAAAATACATAATTCTTTTAACCAGTTGACATCCGCGGTGTTAAACCCCCTTCCCATCCAGGCCATTTTTCAGTACTTGGGGGTGCCATTCATTTTTTACTATACAGTGGTATTATAGGCTTTGTTTAAGTTTTTGAATTGACAATTCAAAAACCTAAACAAAGCCTATAATTCCATTGTCCTTTCAGACAGGAATATACAGTAGCACTCTTTATTGGCATATGGATAATTTAAGTTCTCATTTAGAGTGTAGAGATACGCTTAACAATTCTGAAGATTGTCTTTTTAATTTAAAAAAAAATGGTGCAGGAAAAAATATACAGAAAAATATGAGGCAAATATATAACAGCAGTAAAAATAAAAAGGAAATCAAATTAAGAATACTTAACAGTCCTGGGTTTTGTAAGTTTTGACAGAGTCCAATTCAGTGCAACATAAAATGGATCTGGGTGGCTCTACTTTGCTATTCCAAGCCTTCTTTGGATGGTATGACCAGCTTTTCAGCTGCCCTTGCAGCAGCTTTTTGTCAGTCCTCTAGGAGGTGTCCCCTGAGCTAGCTCATAAGGCAGGATTGGGGTGAATGAGCAGGAGGGATAAGCCTTTACAATGTTCTTCTCTGCTCCTCCCAAACTGTCAATTTTATTTTTCATAAACTTATTTTTCTATGTTCACAGTTTAGTTTTAAATAAACTATAGATTATTGTCGTCCACATTCCTCACCATTCCAATTCTGCTGTCAGTACCTGCTATATTGAACCCCCAGGTGCAGGCCATAAGCAGTGTGTGCTCACCATAAATGTATGAAGTCCAAAGAATAGCCGCACTCCACAGGTGTCAGCAAGCAAGTCCAAACTTTATTAAAATCCAAACTCGTGTATACATCACAAAACAGGCTCACCAGAACCAGCAGAACACTCTATGAGTAAGCTAATATGGCTTGCTCATAGAGGTGAAATCTCTAAAAACAAGATGAAGTTTATACCATGAAACACACTCTCTTCAGGCGTGAGGTGGATTGCAACCAATTCCCTCCTTAACTGTGTATTTGCCGGTTAACATACAAATGAAGCTGCAATCGTTCACACCACATAGATGTGATGATATAATGCATGGCTAAAACACAGTAAAGCATGATGCCCGATAGCAATCATCATGTAAACAACTCATATAAAGCCATGTCAGTGCACCTTATGTGTATGGTTATAAAGAGCAAAATTATAAAAAAAAATTATCATATAATGCCATACAAAATGTGTAAATAAAAAAAAACACACAATCTCTATATTCTGTATCTATACAATTCTATACAGATAAGAATAGTTTATTCACACTTCACTGGGTAGGATTGTATAGGTACAGTATGGAGTTCAGAGATTGTGTGTTTTTTTATACATTTCAATTACATTATTTGATTACATTTTTTATTATTTTTGCTCTTTATAATCATACACATAAGGTGCACTGACATGGTTTTATATGAGTTGGTTACATGATGATTGATAACCGGCTGGATTGCATCATACTTTACTGCTTTTTAGCCACGCATGCCATTGTATCATCACATCTATGTGGTGTGAACAATTGCGGCATCCTTTGTATGTTAACAAGCAATTACACAGTTAAGGAGGGAATTGGTTGCAGTCCACCTCAGAGAAGGGTTTTTCAGGGTTTAAACTTCTTCATCTTGTTTTTAGAGATTTCACTTTTATGAGTAAGCCACATTGGTGAAACACGTGAGAGGGTTCTGCTGGTTCGGGCGAGCCTGTTTTGTGATACAAGAGTTTGGATTATAATAAAGATTGGACTTGCTTGCTTGTGGAGTGCGGCTATACAATAGATTATTGTGTTTCATTAAATTAGCTTCAGATCAATCCAAAGTTTGGCATGTGTGTGAATCATGGCTTTCCCAGAAGGGTTAAACTGGCTTCTCAGGCATCTGACCATTGTAGCACACCCATAATTGACATGTGCAGATTTCTCATGCAGCTATTTGTGAGATTAATTTTACAATATCATTCTCTGATTCTAAGTTATAAAAATTGGGTTAATATTGTAACTCTCAGTTTATGTGGTATACTACACATTCCTTCCTTATCCACCAGGCAATATGTAGGGAATTAGCTGAACTGTACAGGACAATTATAACACCTATCGTAAAGATACCATTAAGTCTAATCCACACCAGGCATAGGGAAACTTTTAGATAAATCAGGTTTTAGTGCATCATTTTTTTGAAATCATCAAAGAGATTAGACTAGCGGATCTGGAGCTAGAATTGAGAATGTTTAAACAAACTAGAAAGATAGAATACCTAATAATTAATAATGAGATGCTCATATGTCATTATCATCATCACACCCACAGTATTTTCTTTTGTTTTTTTGCATGGTGTCCTTTCAAAATCCTATACCAGATCCTTATTCTAGATAAGGGTCTGGTATGGATGTTGAGGGGGACCCCACACTACATTTTCTCCTTTAGTTTTTTTTGACAGGGCATATGGCCGGGTATAGTTTAGGAGGGGCTGCATGCTCGCTGTCCTCCCCTTTCCTGGCCACACAAGCATTTTTGGATAAGGGTCTAGTATGGATTTTGAGTGGGACCCCATACAACAAAAGCATTGGGTCCACCTCACCATCCATATCCAGGTTAAGGGTCCGACATTGACTTTAAGGGGGGCCCCATGCTACAAAAAAGGGTATCCCCATAAAAATCCATAGACCATTATCCAGGCATACAGCCATTTTGAAAAGGGCCTCATCCCCACATCTCTGGGCCACTGAATGTGGGGGTGTGGGGGGGGGGGCATCAATATGTGGAAGTACCCCTAGTTACTCATTCATAAAAAATGAAAAATATTAAATTAACACATAAGCACCATGGAAAAAGTCCTTTATTTAAAAGAGTTTCAGATTATGTAACTTCAACATCAATTATACCATGCGGCGATGTAGATCCATCATCAGTAATGATGAGCACACGTCCTGTCAGTCTCAGGACACAATGACCAATGCCACAGTGATTCTCTACTGCTGTAACAAATGACAGTTCCCAGCACTGCTGGAAGGTCAGCACAGCACTTGGGATGGGAACCACACTTGACTAGGGATGGGAACCTGTCATTTATTGGTGGTAAATGAATTACTGCCAGCTGCAGCAGGCAGACATTTGGGTGAGCAGGCAAACTGACTTAGCTTTTTAGTTTGCCCATTTGGTGAACTGTGAACAAGCTGGGTTGGAGTCGAATTCCTAATCAACCTGAACCTGAAGTTCATCCCTACTGGAGAACAAGAAGCAGGACGACTACTGACAAAAAAAAAATATTTGCCACTAAAATATTAATTGTTTGGGTAAACAAATCAGGCATTTTAAACTTTTTAGAAATAAAATAATAAACTTAAAGCACACTTGCTATTAGCTCTGATGGCCAGAAAAGCCCATTCTATTTTACTCTCTGATTTAATTCAATTTTGTTTCTAGTGGTTTTGCTCTAACATCTGAACTAAATCTGGTGATTCCATTATCCAACTAGAGTGACCTTGGCACATTCACTGGACCTTGGGAAGTCAGCCCGGCAGGGCTCAAAATTCAGGGAAGTGAGGCCCTGGTAACAAAATTAATCTAAATCATAGAGGAAAGCGAATAAGCATTTCTCACCAACAAAAATGGACATCTTAAAACCTGCTCTTTTCAGGATGATAATTTTAAAAAAAACAGCTGACAGGTTAACTTCAGAATGAAAGGCACTTTTATTAACAGCACCCTCCCCCCACCCCATGTAAAAATGATTTAAGGGGTTTAAAAGGACAAAATAGCATAGTCTCTTGCTTTAAGCTTAGTTCTGGTGGGGTGGGGTGAGAACACACTTATCTGTGGGGGTTTTTTTTCATCTAAAACTCATTGAAATCTAGTGTCATGTATGCCTCTTCCAGTATTGGTAATCAGTCTTTAGAAGTTTATCTCTTCACTGCTCAACCTTCATGCCTTCTGTCTCTCAGACATCACCATATACTGTAGCATAAAACAATTATGTGCACTCAGTGATAATTTTGCAGCAAATAAGCACCAAAGTGTGTAAAATGTGTAATGTAAAATAATTATGTACTTCAGAAATTATGCTAATTTGTTTATTTCAATTTTGCAAGACATAGTAATCCAACTTTTAATATAATGGAGTTTTGTTTAGGTATTTCATTATTTATTATCACATATTCATTATTTAGGATTTTCTTTTCCCAAAATTAGTAATTCTAAGCAGCTTATGATGGTTTGAGCATATATGACACATGCCCTACTTTAATCAAAGAGTGCTAGAGTTTAGCTTTCTTGTGTTTCCCGTATATGTACATGAAAGCTTAAGGATGCTAACCAACACCTTTCAATAAACTGCTGCCATATGTGCAGAATAAAAAAAACATGATTAAAAAGCAACTTATTAAAAGTCTAAGGAGAAATGCATCAAAGCACATAGCTATGTTTCTGATAGAAATCATACATGCATTTTTATCAATGTCCGAGATAGTTAAGGTGTTATATGTACACACTGCTATTGCAAGGTCATGTGTGTCCCAGGGTGAAAATTAAATTATCCATGGTCCCATCGCACTCCTGACTGCGTAAATCCCTTCAAGAATTGGGTGCTGCGGTAGTCAACGGGTGGCAGCCGTAGCAATCGTGAGCTGAAGCAGAGACACCGGCACTCCAAATTTGCAAAATACGTCTATTTATTGACGTGCATTGTGGTAACGATGCACATCAATAAATAGACGTATTTTGCAAATTTGGAGTGCAGGTGTCTCTGCTTCAGTGTGAAAATTAAGAAACACACAAACACACATTGATACTAACAACTATTTTTTTCCGGAGTAGCTTGTTTATGTAGAACAAATCACAACCAGCAATGTTCCCAGAGATTTAATGGATAGTTAAAATGGACAGGACAGTTAAAATGTCTGAATAGTCCTGTGGACATCCTCCTGTGGGGTCTGTTTCAACCGAACCTTCCGAAGGTCCACTAGATAAGCCACTGATAGGGTCAATTTCTATGTCTGTCCTGCAATCTCTACTGTTTGTCGAGGGTCCGTCCCTCAGACACACCCCCCCAAAGAGCTGTGAAAATAAAATGCTGTAGATCAATATTCAAAGGTTTATTCCAAACAGCCCACTTATATATACATACACACAAAGCGGCAAAGTTCCAACCAATCACTTAATAAGACAAGTATACAGACATGACATATAGATCATACACAGCACTCATGATAGTCTCATGACTAGTTTCAAGCACAAATAATGCAAGGATATCTCACACATTGCTCTCCCTGCATATTCCAAAAATAAGAAAATGTAGTAAAGGAAGTTTAAATACGTCACAAGAAACATCCAAGCATTATTCTGTTAGGACACAGCCTGAGCAGGAGAAAAGGCAAAGCATAACATTAATTATGTATATTAAGGCTTAACTCTTTCTATACACAATTCCGCTCAGCAACAATGTGAAAACCCCAAGAACAGAGGGGGCAATGATTGGAGCCAATACCTTAGTAAGAACCAGCAGAGCTGTGGACAGGCCAATAGGTAGAGCCACAACTGAAACTTAGCATTTCCCAAAGCAAAATGCAGATAGCAGTGTTGCGAAGGGACAATTAGCATATACATGTAGGTATCCTTGATGCCCACTGATGCAAAATATCTCCCTGCAGTAAGGGGGCGATTAGGAAGTGAGCCAATTCCATATGGAACTTGCAGACCCGCAAGAACTGGCTTTGTGACTCCAGGTCCAGGATGGGCTATACTCCCACATTTGGCTTGGGAATTCAGAACAGATGGGAGTAGAAGACAAATGATATTGCAATCCGTGCCAATATATACTAAAGAGGTACGAGGCACCAAACATATGCCCTTCAAATGTGTAATAATAAAAATCTATATATTAAAGAATGCTGAGCTTAAAGTAGAATCAAGGTCTATTTTTTGCATATACCTACTGCTAGCAAGCAGTAGATACAGGATACAGGATATGCAAAAACATAAAAAAAAAAAAAAAAAGTTATCTCTCTCTCTGCCACTCGCTCCCAGCTGTAGATCTGAATCTTCTCGAGCAGCCGTGCACGAGGATGGGAGCGGGCGCATGCGCAGTAGGTAGATAATCGGCGGGGAGAAGCGGAGAGACACAGAGGAGCTGAATGCACACAGCTGTGACTGTGCACATCGGACAGACACCGTGGGACATGAGGAGTTTGCACTAGATCAGAGACCTGGTGCCCAGTGCTGGAGGGATTGCTACAAGTGGAAGGAAGAAGATGATTGGATCAAGAGGCATCATCTAAGGTACCTCCTTAAAGCAGCATGGGGGGGGGGGGAATTTGTGACTTTAATGTCACTTTAACAAATGTACACAATATAACAACATAAACAACAGTTAAAGTGCATAAACCGATCAACACTACAATAGTGCTCACGAAATATTCAACACTTTGAGTGTTTTGTGAGCACTATTGAAGTGTTGCTTGGTTTATGCACTTTAACTGTTGTTTATGTTGTTATATTGTGTACATTTGTTAAGCTCAACATTCTTTATAACATAGTTTGGAGCAGATGACCGCAAAGGTGAACAACCCCCCTCCAGTTGGGGAGCTCCCTTTCATTTAAAGAAGGGCTTGGTACCAGGCATCACAACTTTGTCAGAACCAGAGCTTACATAATTGTGGGGCCATCTTAGACGTGGAGGTGGAGGCACAAAGGTCAAACAAACTCTTCCTAGCCAGTCCTTAACAGATCTAGCTGGCAGAGCCTTATCCAGAGCAGTAAAGCACGAGCACTATGTAGCACTACAACGCAGGAAGCAGAGCCTGTGTTTGTTATGAGTAAATATGTCTGCAATGTATAATTAATTTTTTTTTAAAAGCATAGAAACAAAGTTTTAATTACATTGATATCTGTAATCCTATGCTTTATATAATGTATCTACTGTATAACAGATACTCATATATTCCCTTAAAAATGCTCAGTGGAATTTCGGATTTACATTGCAATTAATGGCTTCCTGTACCATCAGTTGTTCAGACATGCAGTCACCTAAATTAAAGTGAACAGTAAAATACCCTTTAGCTAATGCACTTATATGTGTTTTATAGGAAATCGATGAATTAATTATTTATATTGTCTAATGTTGTTGTCTGTCAATGTGTAGCTTACCTTTAAAAAATAAGCAGGACAAAAAGCCCTGTATTACTTTGATCTGTTTGTTTGATTACTGAATTGCCTTAAATAAAGAACACGTTTAAGGACACTCTAAGGGAACATAATTATTTCTTTACACAGCCTGAAAAGGTTTCAAGGTGACTTATCTGTATACCAAGAAAAATCCAGCAAACAATAGCTTTTATTAGGAACATACAGTCTGTCACTATCAGCTAGCCACAGTTAGTTGTGCTTTTCAAGCAGCAGAGCTTTTCATTGGGAGCTGAATTAAAAACATGTTCATCAGTCTACAGAGAAGATTTTGTCTGCTTAGATTAGGATACTATTTTGTCACACTTAGCCAGGGAAACCTGTGGAGGTCTGTGTACCACTGAAGACGTGAAATATGATTGCAATCTGTAAGTCTTTATTATGAGATGAAAATCAAATTTAGAATGGTCATCTACTCAAGAGTTTGACTGAGTTCTGAATCCTTATCACATAGAGATTAATAAATGGGAATGTTTGAAATGTTCGCTTATTTTACGAACTGGATTTCATGTTTTATGTTTTATAAATATTTATTAATTTTTTCAGACATCAATCCAAGTTTCACACATTTTACAAAGCTGAAATACAATCAACATTAAAACAGAACAAAACAAGACATTACTTTAGTTCCTTCTAACCTCCATATTATACCCTTTATCCATAACCCAATCTATATCTGCAAAGGGCCTGCCTTCCCAATTTACCCTTTAACGAGATGTGTCATATTATATTTAACGTTTATTATTAACTACCAGTTAATTTTAGTTTCATTAGTGTTTCCATTTCTTTACTGTTTGAACTCTTCAGCTCAGGCAGTAATTTCATGCTTTCCTTAAATCGATATTCTATGTGCCAAATGTTCTGTGCACCTCAAATATTTTATCAAAGTGAAAAGTGAGTCAGAATTTAGTTAATTTTATTAATCAAAATGTGATAGTATGTGTCTTTATATTTATTTTAAAAATACCATTAATTGTGCATAATGTATATCCTTAATGCGTATTTATCTTAAATAACTACCAGTAACTTTAAATTTAATCACACACACACAAAAACAACACATGTTGCTATTCTCAGCCACCTCCTTCTTTCACCCACCCCCTTCTTCCCCCCCTTATCTATCATTATTTGTCATGTGAGACCATATACTTGTATCTCTATTACCCTTTGAAAAATCAAACAGCAATCTTTCCAAAAAATCAAGTGTATTGTGCTAAGCTCCCCCCCCCCATGCATACTTTAGTTTGAGGTTATGCCCTTATATACATAAACTAGTCCAGGCCAAAAGGAAAAAAGGTTATAACATTTTAAACACAAAAATAAAACATTCTAAGGCATCTTGATCCCACCTTTTCTTTTTATCGTTAATTAAGAACTGGAACTATCCCATGATATACGGGGGAACCAACATTTCCATGACTTAATTATGTGAGAACATATGTGTGCCATAGTTGCCCTCATACCACAGCCTCTCCAACATAGTTGTGAGTTATTAGAGTCCATAGAGTGTAATCTTACTGGTGTGAGGTACCATCTCGACAAAAGTTTGTAATTCATCTCCTCTATATAGGATGATATTGAGGTTCTACACACCCGTTGCAGAACTCTTAGTTTCCCTTGTTCTGATAAGGGGATTCCCAGGTCTTCTTCCCATTGCAACATAAACCCTGGAATCGGTATGGGATCCGTTTGTGACAACAAGTCCGCCAGCAGTGATATACTTCCCTTTGGACATGATGTGCCCGATAGTATCACTTCCATTGGGTTTAACTCATCCATTGATCTAATTGGTTAGGTAAAAGTTGCAAAAAATGGGTTAGTTGGAGGTAACACCACTTATCCATCATAGATGGTGATGTAGATCGATGGATTTCATGTTTGCCCTATGTTTATAAGTATTTATCCAAAACTAAAGCTATCTACCAACTTCACATTAGTAGAAATGGAAACATTCAGAATACTAAAACCCAGGATTGCCAACAGGGATGAGCTGCGAGTTTGGGTTGACCATGGGTTCACGGCAAACCCAACCTGCTTGTGGACGTGGCACACTACTGTGGTCATTTCCCATAATAGCAACTATCTATTAAGAGTGCACTACCTGGTCTTTGAACAGACAGATACAGTCACTTGTATTGTTCTACATTACTGTGAATAGCAGTGCGGTGGGCTGCATATTATTGTGTACTCCTTTGTGTACACAGTGTGTAGACCTACAGTCCATCCCAGGAATACCTTTTGTGTGGTAGCAACAATTTCAGTTACTGTTTAGCTGCTGTTTCTTATTTTTGTTTATTTCAC